>NW_028125384.1:0-198983 GCF_965194825.1 Balaenoptera physalus
AAGAAGGAAGTCATGTATCATCTGGCAAGACAGGTGCAGAACCTCCCAGGCGATTCCTACTCGAAGCAGGGGTCAGAACAAAATGTCACCTGCACACCCCTGCCTAGTAACCACGTCGGTGCGGAGGCGCGTCTTGAAAAGAGATGATAACGCTGGGCGCGCACAGCCTGTCTGATCCTCCGTCAAGACTGACAGATCAGTTCCAGGAAACTCGGCGCTTCTCCCGCAGACATCTACCCTGAAGTCCACTCTGGTGTTCATATCTCCATGACGGCAGGGGCCCTGGGGAGGCCGACGCACTCGTCTGACTGTGTTCAGAAGCAGGGTTTAACTAACACCAAGAGTTTCCAATCTGGAAGTCCCATCGGACGCACTGCCCTGGAGCCAGCCTGTCATCAGAGGACCTCCGAGACAAAAACAAATGGCAGCTCTTTCTGGAAAACAGCCAAATCCACTGCACCAAACCCAACTCTGGTTCAAACATCATGTGAAAAATTTATCCTTCATTTTTAATTTTAGGGGAAACTTGCTGACCATTTTTAGAAAGTTTTTTTTAGGAATCTTCTCTCCTTAAGAAGTGGAGGATGATTTTTAGACACACTTACTCAACGGTTCTGAGGTTTTAAGATGTCAAAAGTCACCTGCTATGTGCTGGTTGAAAATGCAGATGCCCAAGCTCCACCTCCAGAAGGTTCTGAGCACTAGGAACCTGCATTTGTAATTCTGATGGAGCTGGTGTGTTGGTTTACTGCCAGTGCTATCACCAATTACCACAAACGGGATGGTTTAAAACATGAATTCATTCTTTAACAGTTCCGGAGGTCAGAAGTCTGACAAGAGCCTCACGGGGCTAAATTCAAGGTGTGGGCAGGGCAGTGTTCCTTCTGGAGGCCCTAGGGGAGAATGTGTTTCTCTGCTTTTCAACTAGATTTTAGAGGCTCTGGTATGCCCTAGCTGATGGTTCTCTCCCTCCGTCTCCAAAGCAGGCAATGCTGCAGCTCTCTGACCTTGCTTCCATAGATACAGGAGACATATACATATCCTGCCTCAGCTAGGAAAGGTTGTCTCTCTCACCCCACATCCCTCTTACCCTCCTTTTCTGTCGTCAGATCTCTCTTCTGCCTTCCTCCTCCCGTAGGGATACTTGTGATGACGTCGGACCCACCCTAGATAATCCAGGATTGTCTCTTCATCTCAAGGTCCCTAAGCTTAACCGCATCTGCAAAGTCCCTCGCGCCCTGTAAAGCAATATATCCACAGGTTCCCGGGATTAGGGTGTGGATATCTTTTGTGGGGAGAGACTGGGCATTATTCTGCCTACCACAAGTGATCTGCAGACCAGACTTGGAAGAAAAACTGCAAGGAGCAGTATTTACTCCATTTTTCTCGTTACCCACGATACCCGCAAGCCAGTGCTCCTCAGGTGGGGAAGGGGGTGATTTTTCTGCCCTGGGAACATTTGGCAATGTCTGGAAGGAGTGGTGAGTTAGTATGTGGGCGGTGATGAGAAAGAAAGAGCGCCTGTGGGTAGAAAAGCAAGATGGTGGCCCACGGGTCTAAATAACTAAAGGGCAAGCGTGTTATTTTCTACAAGTTCTCTCTTCCCTGGGGCAGTTTTAATAGGAAGTACATGCAATGCAGGGTCAGGTGAACCTGGGTTTGTGTCCCTGCTCTGCTGTCCCTCTGGGCGTGATAGGGAGATTGCTTTATTAACTCTGAGCCTCTGTTTCCTCATCTGTAAAGTGAGAAGAGTCACCCGTTCTTCAGAGAGGTGAGCTTGGCCCTGGGGTGTGATGTGGCTCACACACCCTTCACCTGGCTCGTTCCCCAACTATTAACTGTTTCAGTCTTGTTCAGGTGGCCTCTCCCAGAAGGCAGGGACTTTGCATTACTTAATTCTGCCTTAGAAACCGCCCAGACCTACGTATGTCTGGACACTTACATCTAACCAATACTGGTCAGATCAAAAGGTAAACAAGCGAAGAAGCAGCTTTCACTAGGACACACGCCCAAATGTTGCTCAAATGTGAGACGTCAACGACAACAACTGGGGAAAGGATGACAAAAAGCTATTGAAGTCTACAGAAATGTGCATATAACCCACGCCATCCTCAAACCACCGCGTACAAAGTGACTATCGTGGCGAACATAAATGGCAGATGCTCAACCAAAGGAAGGAATCCCCTTGTGAAAAATAAATAAGAGACAATGAAATGATCCTGCACACTTTCCAGATGGAGAGGAGACCTGGCAGAGCACTGCAGGTGGGGTCAGACGTGGTAAGGATGGCCTTGCAGAGCAGAAGGGGCCCAGGCGCGAGCCTCCGCTCCTGAGTCTTGTTGGAACAAAACCCATTCTGGCTGAGGCTCCGTGTGTATCCCGCGAGGTCCTGCCTGTGGAAAGGCGCGCAAGCAGGGGCGCACCCCTAACTGGAATCCAGCCGGGCTACGGGAGACCCAGCTGCGGGGGCCAGCCGCCCAGCTCGCGCCCGGCCCACAGGGCACAGCGGAGCACACCAGCACCAGCCTCAGCCCTGGGCGTGGGTGTGAGGGACGCTCCGGCAGCCGTGAAGGGAAGGGTCCCCATGGAAGTGCGTAATCGCGGACATTTCAGCTCCCACTGCCAGCAAGTGAGGCACTGACTGGCGACAGTTTATCAAGGTTAGAGGGGAGCACTGTGCCTTCTCCTAGCCACGAACAACATGGGGGGTGGTTTTCCGCTCCTTCTTTCCAACACTGAGGAAAGGCTTTAAAAAGCAAACAAACAAAAACCACATTGGACCCTTTTTCATCTGTGACTGCCCCACAACACACAATAAGGTTGAACGTAAAGGCCAGATATCTATCAGGTTTTCAACGTGAGAAGGCATCCTTCCATAATGTAGCTTTTTTTTTACTTAAAAAAAATTTTTTTTTAACTTTAATTGATTTATTTATTTATTTTTGCCTGCATTGGGTCTTTGTTGCTGTGTGCAGGCTTTCTCTAGTTGTGGCGAGCGGGGGCTACTCTTCATTGCAGTGCGTGGGCTTCTCATTGTGGTGGCTTCTCATGTTGCAGAGCATTGGCTCCAGGCGCACGGGCTTCAGTAGTTGCAGCACGAAGACTCAGTAGTTGTGGCTTGTGGGCTCTAGAGCGCAGGCTCAGTAGTTGTGGCGCACGGGCTTACTTGCTCTGCGGCATGTGGGATCTCCCCGGACCAGGGCTCAAACCTGTGTCCCCTGCACTGGCAGGCAGATTCTTATCCACTGCGCCACCAGGGAAGCCCCAATGCGTAGCTTTTATGTCAGACCAACTGCTAGGTCATTGTGGAAGAATCATGCCAAGGACTGATAGGATTGCAAAGTGGAGCGCTAGACTGCTTCTTCCACGTCACTGCAAATCTATCTCTATCGCATGCTTTCGGATACCAGGTGATGTGTCCCACGTTTTTAACTCTATTATGATTGACAAATGGGTACATGGGGCCACTCTGCATCCATTTATAGCAAAGATACCAAAAATTAAGAGTAGAAATTGTTAGCCTGGCTTTAAAATTAGCAAATTGATTTTTGTGTCTTGTGGTCTGTGAATGTGCTTCAAGGCTTCAAAGGGAAGAGTGAAGAAAGTATCATGGGGGAAAAAATGTTCAGTTCAGATCTATATAAATATCATCATCTATATTAATTTAGTTCCCTAAACTTTTTGAAGGTCTTTTATCATTATCTTATTGACCATCCCATATTCTTTTTTTATAAAGAAAGCATTTACATATATTTTTATGAGCTGAATTGTGTCCCTCTCAAACTCATAGGTTGAAGTCCTAACCCCCAGGACCTCAGAATGTATTCAGAGACAGGGCTTTAAAGAGGTAATTAAGTTAAAATGGGGTCAGTAGAGCAGACCGTAATCAAATAAGACTGGCGCCCTTTTAAGAAGAAGAGATCAGGACACAGACACGATGGACGACCCTGTGAGGACACAGGGAGGAGATGGCCGTCTACATGCCAAGGAGAGAGGCCTCAGGAGGAACCAACCTTGCCAACATCTTGATCTCAGATTTCCAGCCTCCAGAACTGTGAGAAATACATTTCTGTTTACACTACCCAGTCCGTGGTGCTTTATTATGGCAAACTAACCCATCAACTACTGGATTTTGGAGGGTTTCAGAACCTCCCTTTACTGAGGGCCTCCTATGTGTCTGGCCCAGGACAACGGGTTTTATCTTCATCACTCAGTATATTCTCTGAGCAAACACATACAATATCCATTAGCAGCCCCAGTTTATGAATGAGTGCACTGAGGCTCACTGTGATGAATCTGCCCAAGATCACACTGAAGGAAGCAGCCAGACCTCCAGACACTCCACCCAAAACCAAGTCTTGTTCTGATTCACTAGGACGTCCTCATTCTCCAGGACCCAGTGACGTTAAGGAATGAAGTGTGTCCCTGAATATCAGGAGAAACGTGTGCCCTGGTGACGCCAGGAGCGAGCTGAGAGCCGTGTCACACCCATCTAGGAAGGGCCCACCCTCAGTTCTGTGCTGACAATGCATGGATCACCATGAAAGGGAAGTGGGGCTGGGAGTTTCCCAGCCTACCTAGTCAACCACAGCAGAACGGGTGTGGAATACCTCGGATGAGAGATAACACAAACCCACTTCTCTTCCCTTCCCCTGTTCCACCACATCTCCCTGTGCCGGATTCCATTAGCCTCACGTCTGTATTTGTTTGCTACTGCTGCACAACAAACTATATAATGTTCAGGATGTTATCTGGACTGAGGTTTAATTTAATTTTTAATTGAGCTATACTTCAATTAAAAATTAAATTAAATTCATCAATGATGAAGCACTGCTGATGTGCCAGGTTCTTTACTTCAGGAACCTCCAGGTTGCTAATGAACCCGATACTGAGAACCCAGTCTCCCTCTGGGCTGCCTTGGCTTATGCTGCCCAGAAGTGGGGTGGCACCACCCTGCTCCTAACCGCTGGGCCTCCGGACATTCTGGGACGGGAGACCCCGTCAGCCACATGCGTCATCTTTCCTACAGAGCTTCTCTATTGTGGGCTACCTTTACTTGTGGCACGGTTATCAATCAGATATAACCCTGGTTTCTGTCTAAATACCACCTCTTTATGCCTCCTTAATAAAAAGGCTCTTGAAGTCTGCAGACCCTCATCCCAACCCTGAATGAGAATCACCTTTTCCCCAGAAGGGTAGGTGCTCCGTCCATCTCACACCCTCTTTTATCCCCTACCTGTTGCACAGTTCCTGACCCTCATTCAACATTTACTGGGAGGAAATCAGCACAGAAAGTTACATGTCCATGCTGGAGAAATAAATGCACTGGACAAAATCAAGAGGAGAACCCTGATAACGTAAGATTTACACATGATCTGGCTGAAAGGACAGGTACCCTAGGTCTTGCTGGTGAAGATAAATAAAGCGTATCTCGACTCTGGGACCGTGCGCTTATTAACTTGCCTATATCCACACTGGCTGCAAACACGCTCCGGCGGCCGACTCCCAAAGAGCAGGAGGCAGGTGTTGTTGAAGTGAGTTCTTTGCGCAGCAACACGCAATGCAGTGTCAGTTTCACAATGCAGTGTCAACGTGTGAAATAGTGGTCATGTTTACTTAGTACAAGTTCAGGCAGCTAAGTGGTCTTAGGTGTTGCCCACATACTGACGGTGGCGCACGGTGGTAAGCCGACTGTTGGAGAGTGCGTTGCTGGCATCTGCCTGCTCAGACAGAGCAGGCTGGAAACCTTGGCGCCATGGGCACTCAGGCCAGATCAGTTTGTGTAGTAGGGGCTGTCCGAGCATTGCAGGAGGGAGCAGCCTTCCCCAGATTTGGGCTGAGGAGCTTCTGCACACAGTGCTTTGTAATAAGAGCCGGACCCGAGGACCTGGTCGATCAGCATGCGATTGTGTTGCTGCTGAATGGTGACAACTCCAGGAGCAAAGGGTGCAAAGCTTTCACCTCAAGTGCTCATCGGTCACATGCCTTATTTAAAAGTCAATCATTTGGGTTCTGTGCTTCTTAGATGAGTACTTATCTTCAACAGCTCCACCAACTTCGTTTCTCCTTTCGGGTCACGTCCCTGCACAATGAGGCGTTTTTCTGGGGCCTGCGAGAGGCTCAGAGGCACACTTCCAGCCAGATGTCAGTTGGAAGGATTGAAAGAGGATGTCTTAAGGTGCAGAGGCGGCTCTGTGATTGAGAGACCAGGCGGCTCCTTCAGCAGCCCTGGAGCTTGAATCTGTTTTGCATTTACTGAATGATGTTCAAGTCAGTGTAGACTTCCCACCAATGGCCAAGCTGCAGGGTTTCTTTTCAAGACAGCGATTACGTCTTGTGTCTGCACAGGGCAGCAATGTTAGTGCAGCCCTTGGTTTTAGGGAAGTAAATACCTTTCTCTATCAGCACGGAAGGCACCACGAGTCTCCTTTGTTCAGCCAATGCTGCTAATGGCGTGTAATAATTATTAATGTCCCAAATGGCATCTTATTTCGTTATTTTCCAATAAGCTTGATTACTAATGACCTTAAATTACACCATCACCCAGGTTCACTTGGCACTCATATAAAAACACCTGCTCCACCTCCAACCCATCTCCCCCCACAAAAACAAACTTTAAGAATGAGATGTAATTTCCAGGTTTTGTCCAAAAACACAGCCTATGTTTGTAGGCACCGCTTCCTATTTTTCCAGCATCCGGTTGGACAGATGTCTAACTTGAAGGAATGTGGGCTTTCCCTGGCTGTGAATCTGGGGTCTTGCTCAGCAACTGTGACCTTCTGTTATCATCTTGATGATCCGGTGGTCGTCTGTAAGCTGCTTCTTGTTCTTGATCTCACTGGACACTCATTGATGCCTTTTCCTATTCTTACAGGGAAACTAAAGGCAGACTGTGTCGCCATGTGGGGAGGGACTTACAGGGCTGGGAGGAGAGGGGCAGACTCCAGTGGTGATCTCCCCTCTCACCCTGCCCGACCCTGCCTCGGAGCCCCTAATTACAGCCAATCTTGCGCCTCATTTTTTATCATTCTCAGCCATTCGGTCTTTGTTGAGTGAATAAATGTACACATGGAGAAAATAAATGGTAGTAGCAGAGCCTTGCTCTCTGTCACCCCACTGGCTATAATCTCAGCATGTATTTATTGTTACTGAGATATAATTGACACACAACACCATGTAAGTTTACAATGTACAATGTGTTGATTTGATACATTTACAAATTGCAAGGTGATTACTGCCATAGTATTAGCTACCATCTCCAGCCCTTCATATAGTTAGCATTTCTTTTTTGTTCTGAGAACACTCAGGATCTATTATTCTCTTAGCAACATTCAAGTATATGGTACAGTATTATTAGCTTACAATCACCATGCTGTACATTAGTTAGGTCCCCAAACTTGTTAATCTTCTAACTGCAAGTCTGTATCCTTTGACCAACATCTCCCCATTTCTCCCACCCCCAGCCCCAAGCAGCCACCACTCTACTCTGTTTTTTCTGTGTTTGTCTTTTTAGATTCCACATATAAGTGAGATCATACAGTGCTTGTCTTTCTCTGGCTTATTTTACTTAGCGTAACGCAAGTTGTTGCAAATGGCAGAATTTCCTTCTTTCTCATGGCTGAACATTTACACACACACACACACACACACACACACACACACACGCACACACACACACCCCTTCCTTATCCTTTCACCCATGGCAGACACTTAGGTTGTTTCCATAGCTTAGTTATTGTGAGTAATGCTGCAACAAACATCGGGGTACAGATGTCTCCTCAAGATGCTGATTTCAATTTCTTTGGATATATACCTGGGAGTGGGATTGCTGGATCATATGGTAGCTCTATTTTTAATTCTTTGAGGAACCTCCATACCATTTTCCATAGTGGCTGCACCAATTTACATTCCCACCAACAGTGCACAAGGGTTCCCCTTTTTCCACATCCTCACCGATGTTTGTTATTTCTTCTACCTCATTCTTTGAGTAGCCATTTCACTATATTTTATCCTCTAGGGTTTTTATTTCCCACTTGAGTTTGTTTTCCTTCCATTTTTTTTTTTCTATCTAATTTTGGATGTCCAAACTAACTTGCAAACCAAGATACCAGGAATCATCTTTTGGTAAATCACTCTTCTCCCCTTGAGGACTGAGCCCGTAGTAGCTTTACCCTAAAGCTGAGACAATGACTGTTGTTTTATTTAATGTTCCTAAGCATGCTACATTTCCAGACTGTGAGTTTCTTGAGGGCACGAAAGGTGTCTTGTGTATCTTCATATCTTCAAAATCTTGCTCAGAGCCTAGTGCAGGGTGGATTCTCAAATGTGTATTGGATAAAGTGGGAAGAATTTTATATTCTCCCCTAAAATAGACACCATTCATTCCCTTCATAAATATGGAATGAGAACCAACTATGCTTCAGGCATGGGGATCTTGCCATGCAGACTAGTGCATTGCTCACTTGGAATGTAAATTCTAATAGGGCAGACAGACAAAACAAACAAACAAAAAACACGTGAAAAGGGTGATTTCATATAGTGATAGGTACTCTGAAGAAAATAAAACCAGGGAGTGTGATAGAGAAGGGGATAAATATCAATAGATAGACAAATGGTCATGGACAGATTTTCCAAGGAGGTGACACTTGAACTGAGAGAACTGAATGATTTAAAAAGAGTCAGTCATGTTAAGACCTAGGAAGCGAAGTCTTCCAGAGACAGTAGAAGGAGTAGCAAGTGCAAAGGCCCTGTGGTAATAATGGCCTGGCATCATGAAGATGTAGGAAGAAGACCAGCATGGCTGGGGTACAATTTGGGGCTTAGAGGAGATAGGAGATGAAGTCGAAGAAGTAGCAGAGCCCCTGGGCCAGCAACCATGTAAACTGACAGTGTTTAACAGGAGAAGAGAGGACCCGTTCCACGAACAGCAGCTGGAGTAGGGAGTTGGGGTGTACTCTCTGCGGCTACCGACAAAAGTAAGGGAATTACATAATGGCCTTTGGATGTCACTGCCAATAACAGTACCATGGTGTTCCTCCAGGACCCTCACGCCCACCATACATCCATTCATCCAGGACAGCTTCCCTGTCCCTGGCAAGGGGAAGTCTCTATCATGTGGAGTTATCAGTCTGCTGGGGAAGGCTTGTCGTCATCATTTATAGCACGTGCTGCCTCCCTGAATCCTGCCTTGTACGTGCAATCCGAGAAGGGAAGATTCAATCATACCAAGAAGAAAAATACCCAACCACACCCCATTTTCTCTATTTAAGCATATCCCTTACATAAACTATAACAAAAACTCAGAATAGAAAGATGCCTGGAACTGCCCAGATCTGGAACTCCCAAGATAAAGAAGCAAGCTTACTAAATAGGTAAATAAATAAATGAACGAGGTGTGATTTCACACATAGCAGACTGGCAAAGACATGACAAGTGTGATACAAGCAAGAATATGAGGAAATGGGAACCCGAACACTTGCTGGGTGGAAAGGAGAATTGGTACGACCCCTTTAGAGGCAATTCTGCAAAATCTAATAAAGTCCAAGATGGGTATAATCCACAACCCAGCAATTCTTCTTCTTCTAGTCACGTGCCCTAGAGCAGTTCTCCCAGGCGCCCACAAGGAGGGAGGGACATAGATGTTTACTGTCATTGCTTATTACAGCAAACAACACATCAAGCAAAACAATCTAAGATCTAGCAATAGGGAAACTGACACATTATGATGCTTTCATAAAGTGAAATAGCTCATGACAATTAAAACAAAGAAACCAGAGCTACTTGTGTAAACACGGGTAAACTTGGAAACACTATGTTGAATGAAAAAAAAACAAACAAGTTGGAAAGTCTTTGATAAAATAGACCATTTGTATGAATTTTTAGAAATTCAGAGCAATCCACATGCTGTAAAAATCTAAGAAAGATAATTTAAATGGCACTGACCGACTCTGGGAGGGAGGGAGGGGAGGAATGATGGCTACAGAACCATATCTGTAACACTGTGTTTCTTTTAAAATGCTCTAAAGCAAAATGACAAAATGTAAAAATTGCATTAAATCTTTTTGCTGGGTACCCTTCAGATACCATTTCATAAATGAGATTCTGGACCATTCAAGGTCCTGTCGGCAATCATAATTCAACTCAGCAGCGGAAAGATTTGGGGGAAACTGGAGCGGTCGCTGCTGCTTACTAGTGGGGAGCTCTGGTTGCTAAAAAATAAATGCGACATCATCTGCATTGCCGAAGGGACAATACCACTCTTCACAATGAACAGTGTTCACATATTATTAAAAATTTCTTGTTTTTCCTAAAGAATTGTGACCTCAAGCTCTACCCAAGTAATCTCATGCTTGCCTTTTTAAAAAATAATGAATTGTCTAGTAACCTGAGAATGCATTTCCTACTGTTTTATCTGAAATCTTATTAACAACAGTGGTTCTATATTATTCATAAGAAAAAACATAGAAATCTCTTGAACAGAAATGTGGGTTGAAGTTTCTGAAAAAGAGAAAAACGCTAGGGGAAAAAAATGCAAAAACAGACCTGGATTAGTTAGTAAGGAATTTGCTCACTGTTGTTTAAAGAATAATATGTAATGGCATTGCTGAACCTGAGTAAGCTCTTATTATCACAGGCGGTAAGAAAATTTCTCTCTTCTGTTTCCCCAAATGACCCTGAAATTGTAAATATGGTAATATTGTTTCAAAATTGGTAAAATAAAATTGAAATGTGCAGTAACAAGGGGAAATAAGGAGCATCTATAGTTATTATTTATGTTTTCTAAACATATCATTAGCAGGAGTGACATTTCTTATAACAAGGTTTCTATTTACCTCCACTGGGATAATAAATAAAAATATTCACTGCTAGTTCTGGAATTCTTTATTTGAAATTTTGCAGAGTGCCTGTATTGATCTCATTTGGGGGATGATCTGCAATCATTATATGAACCAACTCAACACAAATGATGGGGAAAGTAAGTCATAAAGCATTTTATATGTAGCTTCTGCCTTTCTCTTGCTTCCTGTCTTCACAATATTCTTTCAGCCCATCAACACCGTATGATATAGTATTTGCTTGGTGTACCATCGTCCTCCTCCAAATATTTGTTCATAAATAAAAAGAAAGAAGAAAAACAAACTGGTTCTTTATAGCAAAAATAAAAGCAAGTACCTCCAGATCGCCCAAATTCATCCTGAGGAGAGGTGGCCGTGAACCTCGCTGACCAGAGAGCCAAAGGATTGGAGGGGAAAACCCCAGGAATTTAGATGAGCATATGAAAATATACTACTTAAAAGTGCCCCTACCAGTTTTCTTTTGTTTAAATAGATGCTCCGCAGTGAGAATTCCCATTGTTCTATGGGGTAATGAACACTGACAGAGACACATCATTGCTTAATCCCAGAACAAGGACACTACTCCTTGGGATACTGAGGGTTTACCTGAGTGAAACAAGTTAACCCTTTGAGGACTACACGTGCCACTTATAAATGTGCCCCAAATTCCTTAACCTCATACAAGGTTAATTCTCTGAGGTGTTCGTGCACAGAAATACCCGATTAAAGAACTGCCTTATTTAGTGTCTTAGGAAATTCTCAATTGTTTAACTAACTGATTCAATATTATGATATTTAAAACCAGGTAAATATCATATGTAGCTTACTATAATTCTAAACTTTGGCATGAAGACTTGAAAGTCTGGTTAAAAGGGAGCTCCCTTTTGGTTTCGTAGTTTGCAACTGGAACATTTCTCTTTTGAACACCACCAGAGCAGAAAATGCCACGTTTTCCCAACAAGCATGGAAAACTAAATACAGAGATTTCTAGCCATCCACTTTCCATCACTTATTCATTCATTTGACTGTAAACGGTCCGGCCTCCTATGTGGCCGGACCAGCAGTAAAGGCTGTAAACTGCGCAGGCAGCAGAATCTGATACGCTGCTCTCAAAAAGCATGGATGTTGGTGGAGAAAACACAATGGCTGAGAGAAAGGGAGATAGAGAGTACCGAGTGGGTGAGAGGTTTTATACAGATGGAGGGTGCAGTGCAGGGAACTGAAGAGGAATAAGGCAGTGGGTCCTGGAGATACAGGGGTAGCAGGAAGAGCGCCCAGACAGAGGCTCCAAGACAGAGCCTGCTGCAGGACCAGCAAGGAGCCACTGCAGCTGAGAGGTGGGAGGGGAGGGTGGGGGAATCATGGGAGGGGAAATCAGAGCAGAAGCAGGGGCCGTCGTGGAAAGCCTTGCAGGTCAGCGTAGGAACAACAGGGAAGCTGTTAGAACATGTTGAGGAAAGGGTGGACGTGAACTAACTTATGCTCTGAAAGAATCACCCCATATACAAAGAGAAAAAGGGGAACTTGAAATCCACAGACAGCCCCTTAGCCAAGCCAGTCAAGGTCGGCATCACAGAATGCTGAGTGAATACCACATATCCTTGTTACGGTGTGGAGGGCCCTTCGCCTCTGTGATGTTCCTGCCCAAGTCCCAAAACCCAACCTAACTGTGAGAAAACAACAGACAAATCCAAATGGAGGGTCTTTCCACGGAATACCTGACCAGCTCTCCTCGAAACTGTCATGAAAGACAAGGAAAGAACACGAAATGGTCACAGCTCAGAGGAGAGTAGGAGACATGATGACTAAATGCAATACGGGATCCTGGATAGGATCCTGGGACAGAGGAAGTTCATTCGTGGAAAAACCTGGGACGTCCAAATACAGTCTCTAGAATTGTTAACGGTATTGTATCCATGTTAATTTCTTAGTTTTGACAAAAGTACTGTCATGAAAGATGTTAACATTAGGGAAAGTTGGGCAAAGGATATATGGGAACTCTCTGTGCTATCTGCAATTTTTCTAAACTTTTTTATTCTAAAATAAAAAGGGTTCTTGTTAAAAAAAAAAAAAAGATACTCTGGCCATTCTACAGAGACAAGTACGACAGCAAGAGGACTACTTAGATGTGAGCAGTGACTTAAAGGAGGGTGGGAGAAGTGGAGGTGATGACAAGTGGGATGGTTTGGGACACATTTTGAGGGAAGAGCCCACGGAATTTGTTGGTGGGATGGATGTCAGAAATGAGAGGGAAAGAGGAGTCCAGGATGATTCAAAGTCCGGGGCCTGAGCAACAGGAAGCACGTAGGCGTCAGGGAGTGAGATGGGCCAGACAGGGCGTGGAGCGGGACTCGAGGAGAAACCAAGAGCTCATTCTGGAGGTCTGAAGTCTGGGATGCCTGTTAACAGTCTGACCAGAGAGGCAAAGTCAGTACACTGGAATGAATTAGTTTAGGGCTCCGAAGAGATCAGAGTTTGAGGTACAAATGGGGCATCATCAACAACAGGTATATAACCCCCCATGAAAGTGACAACAAGCCCATACAGACTGAATGACTGGGTGTTCTGGAGGGAAAGAGGAAAGGAGGGAGGGAAGGAGGACAGGAGCACAGGACAGGGACACAGGGGAGGGAGGGAGGGAGAGAGGGAGAACAGGGGCACAGGGAAGGGAGGGAGGGAGGGAGACAGGGAGGGAGGACAGGGCAGGGAGGGAGGGAGGACAGGAGCACAGGGCAGGGAGGGAGGGAGGGAGGGAGGACAGGGGCACAGGGCAGGGAGGGAGGGAGGGAGGGAGGGAGGACAGGGGCACAGGGCAGGGAGGGAGGACAGGGGCACAGGGCAGGGAGGGAGGGAGGGAGGACAGGAGCACAGGGCAGGGAGGGAGGAAGGGAGGGAGGACAGGGGCACAGGGCAGGGAGGGAGGGAGGGAGGACAGGGGCACAGGGAAGGGAGGGAGGACAGGGGCACAGGGCAGGGAGGGAGGGAGGGAGGGAGGACAGGAGCACAGGGCAGGGAGGGAGGGAGGGAGGGAGGACAGGGGCACAGGGCAGGGAGGGAGGGAGGGAGGACAGGGGCACAGGGCAGGGAGGGAGGGAGGGAGGACAGGAGCACAGGGCAGGGAGGGAGGGAGGGAGGGAGGACAGGGGCACAGGGAAGGGAGGGAGGGAGGGAGACAGGGAGGGAGGGAGGGAAGGAGAAAGGGAGGACAGGAGCACAGGGCAGGGAGGGAGGGAGGAAGGGAGGACAGGGGCACAGGGCAGGGAGGGAGGGAGGGAGGTCAGCAGGCAGTCCGGTCCATCACCGGATAAAACTCCTGTAACCTATCTAAGGCTTTCACAAATCAAAAGGATTTTTGATGGAGCCTTCGCAGCCAGGATGGTGAATAGCCAGTGCAGCTGGGGTGGGAGTTTGTCATGGAACGGTGTAAGTGTGCATGTGTGTGTATATACACAGTATAATGCACACATACACATATGTATTTCGCTCTGCACACTGTCTTTCCTTAAAAACAGGTCCCTTTTGAACCCTCGTACACTGTTGCTGGGAATGTAAATTGGTGCAGCCACTGTGGAAAACAGTATGAAGGTTTCTCAAAAAACTAAAAATAGAACTACCCTATGACCCAGCAATTCCGCTCCTGGGTATGTATCAAAAACAAAACAAAACAAAACATTAATTCGAAAAGATACATGCACCCCAATGTTCATACCAGCATTATTTACAATAGTCAAGATACGGAAGCACCCTAAGTATCCACCCACAGAGGAATGGATAAAAAAGGTGTGGTATATAAACACAATGGAATACTACTTGGTCATAAAAAATAACGAAATAATGCCATTTGCAGCAACATGGATGCACTTGGAGGGTATTATGCTAAGTGAAATAAGTCAGACAAAAAAAGACAAATACTGTATGATATGACTCATATGTGGAATCTAAAAATCACAACAAACTAATGAATATAACAAAAAAGAAGCAGAATCATAGATACAGACAACAACCTAGTGGTTGCCAGTGGGGAGACGGGAGGGGGAAGGGGCAATACAGGTGTAGGGGATTAAGAGGTACAAACTATTAGGTATAAAATAAGCTACAAAGATATATTATACAGCATGGGGAATATAACGAATATTTTATAATAACTATAAATGGAGTATAACCTTTAAAAATTGTGAATCACTCTACTGTACACCTGTAACTTATATAATGTTGTACATCAGCTGTACTTCAACTAAAAAAAAAAATAGGTCACTTTCCCATATACTTGGGGATTCCTGAGATTTTTTCATTATCAGGTGCATCCATTCATTTACAACCCATTTGCATAGCAAAACCCAGGTAACAAAGGGGAAATTTTCTATGCCAAAGGGCTTAATCTGGACATAATTAGCACTAACAGGGGTAATGACAGGGGTTGGATATTCAGGAAAACTCTTTTGGCTTAAGAAAATAATAAGCTCAATAAATCAAACCTACCCCCAAAGGCAAAGTTCACAGGATTTAGTATGGTCAATGAGAACTTTTCCCCCTTTCCATTCAAGCCTAACACAGCATTCATGAGTCCCATAGAGAGAGTTCTACATCATCGTTTAGGAGGCTGGAGAGTCCCAAGTCACAGTGCCCATAAGATTCACTTACTGGGAGATTTGACCGCAATGAAATCTGAGGGTACCTGATTCACGTTACTGTTTTAAGTGGGTCTTTTTCAAACTCTTAAATCATACAGAAACAAGAGGGGTACATTATTCCGCTTATAGTTTTCTATGCTTCATCTGCTTATTTTTATATAGTTCTTCTCAGCTATTTCCCTAGGCTTTCAGAACTAATTTGAATGGAAACTTTCTGCTGGTGAGAGCACATCACATCCTCATCATGAAGATTTTCATCATCTCTCCTTCCTGTTGGGTACCATTTTCCTCTGTATAGTGAGGCATGAATTCAAGAAGCCGCAAATAGTGATTCAGGTGTTGTCATTTTTAAAGGATACTGTCAAATAAACAAATCTGGACTTAGGAAGGAGAGACTTTCTTAGAAAGGATTATTGCAAGGGAGGGAGGAGAGGGACTGTTGCCATCGGGGAGAGTGCCTAGTGCAGGAAGGAAAACACTCTGCCCGTGAGGACTGCCGCGCCTCAAAGGTTAGGGAGCAAGGGGGTTTCTATTACAAGGAGTGAGCCAGGCTGGAAAGAAGCAGGTGTGGTGAAGTGGATGAAAGGGTGGCCTGATTGGACAGTAGATCAGAGAATGGTTTACCTGGAGGCCAGACCGTCCTCAGGAAGGGCTGCCTTCTGGCTCAGGCTGAGGGTGGGACTTGGAGGAAGGAGAGAAGCTGAACCCAAGTTTGGTTCACAAGTGTCTTAGTCTTAAACTTACAATGTAACTTATAATGTTACATGTCAGTTACAACTCAGTAAAGCTGGGAAAATATACCAGAGACTTGGGTAGCTCATAAACAATGGAAATTTAGCTCTCACGGTTCTGGAGGCTGGAAGTCTGAGATCAAGGTGTCAGCATGGTCAGGTAAGAGCCCTCTTCCTGGTTCACAGCTGGCATCCTCACAGGGTGGAAGTGGTGAGGCAGCTCTCTGGGGTCTCTTGTATAAGAGCACTAATCCCATTCAAGAAGCCTCTACCTTCATGACCTCATCACTTCCCAAAGGCCCCCACCTCCTAATATCATCACCTTTAGGGGTCAGGATTGCTATACATGAACTTGGGGAGGGGGACACCAACATTCAGACCATACCAATGTGCATTTTGTCCCAACTGATCAGTGGGGACAAGCAGTTCGGCTAATCATTTGAGAGGCAAAGAATGGGAATTTGGAAGGACTGTGTCTGGCCTTGTCCTAGGTAAACAGGGGAAGCAGGGGTGGGGGGCCATCGGTGAGTCCTAGGTGAACAAGGAGGACCTGTGAATCCTACGTGAGTAATACAGGGATTGGTTCCTTACAGTCAGCGATTTTCCAGAACACAAAGCGTGGAGATATTTCTTAACCATCACTATTTTTCAGGCTCAGGGCTTGAGTAAAGTATGATATTGTCAGTACAAATGAAAGAAAATTCAAAAATATATAATCAAAGGACAAGGCAGGGCCCTTCGATGTGACACACTGAGGATCTAAGCAACCAGGAAAGCTTGCTTTCCCCAGAAAAAATACACAAATAAGACAAACCCATTTTGTAATTCCTTGAAATCAAATAACTGCTGTTCTGTCAGGAGAATGAGAAATCATGTGGCTGAAAATTTCACTAACGGTCTAGGTGACTGTGAAAATGTCAAGCTCCCCCCACCATTTAGAGCTTCTTGGAGACTAAAATGTATAGGAATATCAAATATTTGAGCCACATAAGCTTTATGATGATCTTGGAGACCAGATTTGAGGAGATGACTACGGAGGTGAAAATCACCCCTTGTCTTTCCACCATTGTAGAGTCATTTCTTTTTATTCTTCATTAAAAAAAAAAATTTAATGTTCCCCTTTAAAAGGTCAGTGCTGGGGCTTCCCTGGTGGCGCAGTGGTTGAGAGTCTGCCTGCTAATGCAGGGAACACGGGTTCGAGCCCTGGTCTGGGAGGATCCCACATGCCACGGAGCAACTGGGCCCATGGGCCACAACTACTGAGCCTGCACGTCTGGAGCCTGTGCTCCGCAGCAGGAGAGGCCACGGCAGTGAGAAGCCCATGCACCGCGATGAAGAGTGGCCCCCGCTCGCCGCAACTAGAGAAAGCCCTCACACAGAAACGAAGACCCAACACCGCCAAAAATAAATAAATTAATTAATTTTTAAAAAAGAATTAAAAAAAAAAAAAAGGTCAGTGCTTCTGGGAAGGACCTCAAGGTAGGTGCTGATCAGAAATCAGCAGGATTCAGATAGACATGGAGTTGTAGAGAGCAAGAATGGGAAGGCAGCCAAGACAAGCTTCCCCTTTGTAAATTCCCCCTGGAGCTGGCCCTAAAACCAAGAAGTCCACCCTTCTGATTTCGTTCACCTTAATGATAAGTGGACAGAGGGGTTTTTATTTTGATTTGGCTTTTGTGAAGGACCATCCCCTTTCCAAAGCTCACCTGCCTTCCCTCCACCATCTCCTTGGGTAACTGTGCCCTTCACCACTCCACAGGCTGCTGGCTTCAGCGGAATCTGTTCTCTGGGTGTTAATACAGTTTTCCATCTCAGTGGAATCCATATTGGGTACTGTTTTTCTTTAAATGTGTTCTTTACACATTGTAGTGGTTGACTTTACAAAAAGCCTACTTTTATAGAAGGACCAAGACATATATTTTTTTTTTCTTTGGTTTTTTTTTTTGGCTGCGTTGGGTCTTTGTTGTGGTGCGCGGGCTTCTTATTGCAGTGGCTTCTCTTGTTGCGGAGCACGGGCTCCAGGTGCACAGGCTCAGCAGTTGTGGCTCGTGGGCTCTAGAGCGCAGGCTCAGTAGTTGTGGTGCATGGGCTTAGTTGCTCCGTGGGATGTGGGATCTTTCCAGACCAGGGCTCGAACCCGTGTCCCCTGCATTGGTAGGTGGATTCTTAACCACTGTGTCACCAGGGAAGCCCAAGACATATATTTTCAATGCAAGAAAACTTCATAAACAAAAAAATAACACTGACATTACAATTACTAGGACTTTAGTGAGTCACTGTAGCAATAATAATTTGGACGGCTCATATCGATTAAAAAGTAATGGCAGGGACTTCGCTGGTGGCACAGTGGATAAGACTCCATGCTCCCAATGCAGGGGCCCCGGGTTCGATCCCTGGTCAGGGAACTAGATCCCACATACATGCTGCAACTAACAGTTCACATGCCACAGCTAAGGAGACCTCGAGCCACAACTAAGGAGCCCACCTGCCGCAACTAAGACCCAGTGCAACCAAATAAATAAACAAATAAGTAAATAAAGTAATGGCATGTGTGTAGAAAATAGTGCAATTTAGAGTTTATGTTGCTCATTGAGAATGTAGAAATAAAATCACCCACCACCAAAATATGTAAGTAGGATTGTAATTTTCAATATAACTTTGCTATTTATGCTGCCTGTTTGAATTATGTATAATTTTATTTGGTTGCACATTAAATCTATCACAGAGAAATCAAACAATCCCCTTATCTTTGTTATTAAAAGCTTGTATACATCTGAGAGATGACCCTATTAAATAAGAGTTAGAAAAATCAAGGAGAAACTAGGCATCCAATTTCTAAAGGAAGTCGAACTACACCGGAGGTTACTGATTGTGGACTCTCTAACCACCTAGCAAAAGAAGACATGTCCTAAGGCTTTCTGACAATCCTAATTTGGATTAACATTGCTTAATCAAGGCCAGTTGGATTCTAGAGCCTGGGCCTCTGTGTGCAAGAATCTAATTCAATGAATGCTGTAAGTAAAGGTGTTTAAGCTTCATTTGGACCCACTTAAGTTATAACACTATTAGATAACCTACATAAATTTTTCAGAGAACACACAGAATCTACTTGCAGTGAACAGCATTTTTAGTAAAGAAATTATAAGGATTCCTAAAGAAAAAATGGTGAACAGGTGTTCACAAGCAATCGAAATAAAAAATATTCACAAGTGATATCCAATAAGTCAAATGCCATTTATGCCAGTTTTACGCACAGTTGCAGCAAAGATTCAAGGAAGATGGTGGGAGAGGTGGTCTGAAAAGACTGCTCCTTGAGAATTCCGTACATTATTCTCCCAGCTGAAGTCTACAAGTGGGATTCCCTGGGGCTGGAGCTAGTTAACATTTATTTATATTAGTGATATTTACTGTGGCAAAACCTACAGAGGTTGGGCGAGTTACAAGTATTATTGTAGAGAAAGCACTATCAGACTATTTTTATCTAAAGGTTTGTTCAAGATTTTTTTAAGTGAAAACATTAGCTTTTAATGCACATTATAAATATAGGGCATGCAGTCTCCTTAGATGAATGACATTTTATCAAGTTAACTCTCCATTAACCTCAAGAAGATGATCTATAATTCAATTCAACACAGTTATTGAATATCACAAGACACTGTGCTAACTGCTGCAGATAAAAGAATAAAAGAGCATCCCTGCTGTCTGAGCACTCACAGCCTAATGGAGAGACAAATACATGAGCAACCAATTAAAATGAAATATGATAAATGTTACTCATAGAAGAATAAGAAAACAAGTTTTGGTTTCACCAGAGGCTGAGGAAGATATCAGAAAGTTAAAGGCAAAGTGACATTTGAGTTGGGCATATAGTCTTCTGGGTTTTAAAAAAAATGGGGTTGGGGCTTCCCTGGTGGCGCAGTGGTTGAGAATCTGCCTGCCAATGCAGGGGACACGGGTTCGAGCCCTGGTCTGGGAAGATCCCACATGCCGCGGAGCAACTAGGTCCGTGAGCCACAACTACTGAGCCCGCGCGTCTGGAGCCTGTGCTCCGCAACAAGAGAGGCCGCGATAGTGAGAGGCCCGCGCACCGCGATGAAGAGTGGCCCCCGCTTGCCGCAACTAGAGAAAGCCCTCGCACAGAAACGAAGACCCAACACAGCCAAAAATAAATAAATAAATAAATAAACAAACTCCAATCTCTAAAAAAAAAAAAAAATGGGGATGGATATTCCCGGCTGAAAGAGCAGAATAATCAAGGCACAAGGTATGGGAGTTGAGGATGTGCCCTGGACACCACGATGAATCCAGTGCAGGTAGGCAGGTATAGCACACAACACATGGAGGAGAATACAGGGCAGGAGCTGGAAAACCAAGGGTGGGACAAGGACGTAAAGACTCACCAAAAGTTTATACTCGTGGCGTGGTTTGCCGGGACCTGTGTTTTACGACCCACAGCTCAGTGTGGAGGATGATGGGAATGAGGAGATGCTGACAGTACGGAGACCACCTGGGGAACAAAATGATAACGAGGAGAGTCTAGGCAAGAGCAGTGCAGAGTACGAGGCAGGAAGATCTGAGAGATTTAAAGACTGAATTGAGGGCGCTTGAGGACCAAATGGAGGCGTGAATTCAGGAAGGAGGAGCCCAAAGACTGAAGCTCCTCAATTAGGCGACTGGAGACTGTCATAACTCACTGAGCTACAAAACGCTGGAGGAGATGCACGTGGGAAGGAACTTGATGGGGACAGGTCATATCACCTTCGGGGCACACTGATCTTGAGTGGGACATGGGACACCCAGGTGGATATATATGACCAGAGGCAATTAGGAAAGGACTCAGAAGAGGACTAGAGATGGAAAATAGGCTTGAACACTATCATCACATGGAATTTGATAAAGGTCCAGCAGCTCTTTTAACACATCCCCTGGAAGAAGGGCAATTCAAGAAGCCCCAGGCAAGGTGTGAACCCAGTCTGGAAAATGTCCTCCTCCTTCTCTCCTTCTTATGGTCCCCAAATCCCACTTACTACCTCTCTCTTCCAGGAGAAACGTTTGCATGTCCCTGATTGCATGTTGGCATTTCTTTGCAATTCCAGTACTGGTCATTTTATTCAAAGCTGCTTCTCAGCTCATGAACTAAACCTCTCCCCACTGACAGACACTCACAGACCTCCTTAGTTCTGATCTGCATCCCTTGGTCCCGACTTTGTATTTAATCGGGTGCAATTTGTACAATAGCTTCCAAGAGGAACATATGACAGTAATAAGAGGAGAGGGCTCAAGGCGGAACACTGGGAAACATCAACATTTTAATGAAGAGAAGAAAAGCTGGAGAAGGGGGCGGAGAGAGATGAGATGATAAGAATTTGTGGCCAGAGAACATTTCCAAGATATTGGTGTTAGCTGCTTGGAGCCAGGTGAACTGGGGTTCATCTCTGCAACTCCTTTTTGCAATGGGAACCATCTCTTTATCACTGTGTGGAGCTCTGGCATGCACTACTTATTATTTTCCCAATATCTATTTGCCTTTTTTTCCCTTACTGACAGAATTCCATATTTACATAGACCAGCAATACTTCGAACTAACAGTACGCATTGTCATAACCTCCCTTGTAGCTGAAGGAGGTAGGGAAGAAGGTGGGATGCAACACAGTTCTGGATAATGAGATACAGGGAAAAGTCCCTGAGTCAGGAATCCATGTGTGAATCAAAAGATGAAACTTCACAGAATCTTGGCTTCCTCCTCCTCTGCTGGAATGTAAACATGATATTGTAGGAACAGAGTCCGTGTTCTGACCATGAGACTGAAATCAACATGCAAAGAATGGCACAGCAAAAGGATAAAAGGATCATGGGTCCCTGATGGCATCTTTAAGCCACTGCCTCAGCTTTAAACATCCTACTTCTAGGCTTATTGCTTTGTGAGGAAATGAAAACTTTTTGTGTTTAAGCTATTGCTAGTTGCCCTTTTTTTGTTACTTGCAGCCTTAAGCAATCCCAATTTATGTCTGAATAAAGTGTATGGCCATGGCAATGGGAATCAGAAAGGAAGTAAGAGCTCTTGGTATGAAGGAAGTCAGAGGTGTGAGGTTAGACCTTTCGAAGCGTCATCATATGAAGTTTGTATTCCACAGGAAGAAGGGAAGAGGTGAAGAAACAGGACCACTGAGATCCCACAACTCCAGATAACGCTGTGAACACTGTATTATGTAAGTGGAACCCATAGTAACATATACTTAGAAAACGTTCTTCAAGCAATGTAATAAATTTTTATTCTGGAATCTGCCTCAGTTATCCTAAGCTGAATTACAATGGAGATTTAGGCAGTCTTTATTTACTAAAGCATTAGGTAAGCATCACCAAGCAACATGAGTGGGGCTTGTGACTCTACCTGCATAAGCAGATTTCAATGTATTACCCAAGGTTGGAAAGCAAAGCTTTCGAATTTTGAGAGTGACCCGTTTGGAGACTCTCTCTCTCTCCCACCTTCTTTCTATAACCTCAGTCCTCCCAGTCTTTCTCTTTTGAGCATGATTAAGCCTTCAGCCCTCCTAGAGAACTGCTAGCTCTCTTCCATGAAAAGGCACTCTCAGCTTTGGGTCAATTTTGTGTCTCAAGCTTGGCTTTAGTTGGTGCCTCCAAGGTTTCTCTGCAGGCTTTGCAAGGCTCTGCTGTGGCACCAAATGTGGGCAGAGGAGAATGTAGGGCCTTCTCCTCCAACAATCTCCTGGATCAGCTCCTCCCTGATTAATACCGACAGCATGCTCACCTCCCTCGCCCATTTATTAATTTGCTATCCAAAGCGTGGCTTGTTCTCTTATCCAAGAAGGCATATTTGTCCCAGGAATATAATTTTGACAATACTCTTGATTCCAAGTTATCTCTTCTGATAAATGAAGAGGAAGGTCTTAGTTCCTCTCACCATGTACGCGAGTACCAGTAATATAGGGAACATTCACTGAACGTTGGATTGTCGTCTCTTCTTACCCATGCAATCACAGCTGATTTCACCATTTATTATTGATGATATTTCAGCCAATACTGGTTCATGTGATATTAAATACAGGACAAGTTAGCACTATGGTAACATTTTACTTGATTAAAACACTAAACCTTATTTATGTAATTTAGTGAATGTTAATTCACCTGATGTCAAACTGTAAATTCACCTAGAGGGGATCTACTTAAGTAAATATTCTTCAATTTTTTTTCTTAAAAAATGCAGGTCTTGCTTTGATTCCTAATTTTGGAAAATATGTATAATTACCACTTTGAAAATTTACAACTCTAGGGAATCAATGGGGCTTAAGAAAGATAAGCTAGGAGAGAGCCACAGAGATGAGAAGCTGTATAGCCCTATCTATTTCTGGGCAGGAAACCAGCAGAAAAGTAGACTGTCTGGTGAATATTATAATCAGAATGAAACATAAAACTGAGCCCCCAGCTTCTCTTCATAACATGAAGAGTGACTCTAAGTTTGAGTCTTACTTTTTACTATTATTTTCTGGGTCTCAAATTCACATAACTTTAAAAATATGGTTATTAGATTTTTTTTCCCAAACTGCAGAAGTATGCTCATGGAAAAAAAGATAATAATACCAAAAAAAAAAAAAAGAAGAAGAAGCCAACATTCTCCTCTCTCCCCACCTAATTTTATAACACTCCCCGGTAACAGTTTTATGTGCCTTGTGCCAAGCTTTTCTCAATGCATATATTGTATACAAACAGAATTCTATTCCTTTCCATAAAAGCAGCTTATGAAATGTACAGCGAAATGCATTTTAATTTTTATAACACTGGAAAATCTTATAAATAACTCCTGATTCTTACGTTCCGAAAAGTCAACTTTTGGTTTGCAAAATATGGATTGCATAGTTACAGGGGAGCAAAGAAAGTACCATCAATATTTGAACCACCAATATTTGTGTTAAACATTAACATGCAATTGGCAGTGCATTTCTAAGAGATGCAATTCTGTCTTACACCACACAAATACCCAGGAGAGTATTTCTAATACCCCTAAATAGCTAAACACCCTAGATCCTTCCAGAAGAGCGCAGGTAACCAAATATGTCCACTAATCAATGCTCAACTAACAGGTGAATGAAATTCTATTTGGTGGTTGGTTGATTGAAAAATATCTGAACTGGATAATTTGAATATATTTGAATGTTTCTACCTGCCTTCTTTCAAATATCATTGAAATATTCTTAAGTTAAAACAGCTGCCTGGTTTTCATGCCCCCAGGCAAAGCCTGCATAGAATAACTATTTCCCATTGTTTAAAGCATTTGAATTTTTAAAAATCCTCTTCTTCTGCTTCAGCATTTTCTTCAAAAGTGAAGGGAAGTGTCCTCAACCAGTAATCTTGAGGGGGCAGGTCATGTTGATTTTACTTTGTATTCCCTTCATTCATACTCTTATGTAATTGGTTGTAATTGGTAATGTAAATGTAATTGGTTGGCTCTAATGCGTAAGTTCAGTAATACTCATATACTTATAATTTTTTTACTAAATTGTCCCAACATAGTAAGCCAGGAAAAAAGCCCTCTAATTTCCTGTTTTTTCTTTCTTCGTGGAAAAGTTACAAAGGCAAGAACAGGAAAGATTTAATAACTGGTCATTCTAGCAGATGATTGAAAATGTGATTTTAGGGTATCACAAGATTTTTACAAAGGAAAAGAAATACAGAACTTGCTCTTCAATGACTCATGGCTTTCTTTTAAATGGAAAGAATGAAATTCTACTGAGATTCATTTTTTCGAGATCCCATTCCTTTCAGCATATATATCTGGCCAAAAATAACTCAGAAGCAGTGATCTTTCAATCTCTTGGAGCTCTGAGCGATGTCTTAGAAACTCTTACGAGCGTCAGGGCTGCTAGGGCCTCGCAAGCAGAGCTGACCTCTGGCAGGGCAGAGCCTTTTCAAAGAAGATTAGAGGAGCTGTGCCTCAGAAGTGGGTATATCCCAAGACCACTGGGTCAGTTAGCTGTGGCTGCATAACAAATGTCCCCAATCTCAGTGTCCTAAAGCAACAATGATATAGTACTTGACTGTGGGGGGTGACTGGGTACTTCTGCTGGTCTTGCCCAAGCTCATTCATGCAGCAGCAGCAGTTATGAGCTGAATGTCCTGATGGCCTTACTCAACCGTCTGAAGCTTTCGTGGAGATGCTGGGATGGTGGGGATGGCTGGCCTCCCTCTCCATGTGGTTTCTCATGCCGAGACTCCTCAGAAAGGGTGATCTCAGGATTCTAAATGTGTAAGAGTGGAAGCTGCAGAATGTCTGGAGGTCTTGGCTGGAAGGTTCACAGTGTCTCATTCTGCTAGTCAAAAGGAAACTACCTCAGACTTGAAGGGGTGGCAAAAGACACCCTACCTCTTGATAAAGGAGTTGCAAAGAATCCGAGGCCATTTCAATTCATTTTCAAAAAATTTAAAATCCCTCACACCTCCACCCAGCCCAGTCCCATCCAAGCCTGGACAAAAAAAATGATGATGAACTAAGAGCCTCCATCACCTTCCAGGACTTCAATATGACCACCCTAAAGTGGGATTTTCTATGGCACAGTCTTCCAAGTGAAGTGGCAGAAGAAAATACAATGCAGTGCAATACGATACACCACAATTGTAAACAACGAAGGAAAAGTTTAAAAGGCATATTTATTCACAGTCGGACAACATAATTCTACAGAGCTTTAAATTTATAGAAATCATTTGTGAAGTTTGGTGATTCCTCACATGATATCTACCGGTAAAAAAAAACAAAACAGAAAAACAACTGTTTATAAATGCAGGAGGTATCTTCAATGAATCCCTTCCTATCACTAATTCCCAACTAATAAGTGACAAGCTCCAGACAGTTGGTTTGTATATTTCTATACTTATAAGAAGAGTTCATAATGGCTCATTACAGACTCCCCATCAATAAACAGAGTCAATATAACCCACTGCACAGGATCTGCCTGATAACTAGATATGTTACTATGTGCCAATTTCACTGAACAGTGTCTGGAACATAAGTAATCTATAACATTTAGTGTAATAATAACTGTTACTAATGTCACCAAGAGAGTTTATCTTTTCAGTAGTAGTAAATTTTGTATTTAATCTCAGAAATCAGAAAAACAATTCATTTTTGCTTTTCTCTAAGATATAATAACAAAGGTTGACGTACGTAGGGTATAACACACACACACACACACACACACACACACACACACAACACACTCACACATAGGCAATCTGAGCCGCCTCAACCAAAACTTTTGGAGTGAAGGAGATGCAGCCTGCCTTTGGAGTCACTTAATTTAATAAACACATATACATTGCTTGCCTTATGCCAGGGGCTGTTCTAGGGAGTTTATAGACATTGATTCATTTGCTCCCCAGAACAAACTTATAAAGCAGGTACTTTCATTAGCTACACTTTAAAGACAAAGAAATCAAGGCACAGAAACGTCCATGCCAGTAAATGAAAGAGCTGTGACTCCAGCACAGATGGTTCTGCCATGAGAATCCACGCTCTGGCCTGGATTCCCACTCCACATCCTGGCTGACCAACTCCTCACTCGAAGCTCTGCATGGCTATGTAGCTAGCAAGGTATCTTCTCGGTTGAATTAAAATTCCGTGAGAACTAAGGTACTGGAGAACGCTATGTGAGGCAGGCCTAAATACTAGCAATTTAGGGATGAAAAACAATTATAAACAACTGTGAGGGGGCTTCCCTGGTGGCATAGTGGTTAAGAATCCGCCTGCCAATGCAGGGGACACGGGTTTGAGCCCTGGTCCGGGAAGATCCCACATGCCGCGGAGCAACTAAGCCCGTGCGCCACAACTACTGAGCCTGCGCTCTAGAGCCCGTGCGCCACAACTACTGAGCCCGTGCGCCACAACTACTGAAGCCCGCACGTCTAGAGCCTGTGCTCTGAAACAAAGAGAAGCCTCCGCAATGAGAAGCCCGCGCACCGCAACGAAGAGCAGCCCCTGCTCGCCGCGACTAGAGAAAGCCCGCGCGCAGCAACGAAGACCCAACGCAGCCAAAAATAAAATAAATAAATTTAAAAAACGACTGTGAGGCTTTGTTCTAGATGTTCAATTGCTCTATTGTAAAATATGTATCAGAAAGCCCGAGGGGAAGGGAGGGGAGAGTTGGAGGGCCCTGGGGTTCAGGAGAATAACTGCAAATTCATGTGTGCTCAGACTCACATTTGGCCGAGAGGGACAGGGCATTATGTGCTCATGTAACTGTCCCATTCTTGCTTCTGAACCCAAACACGCTGGTGACGAGAGACGGTGCTCTGAGGATCCGAGTCTTCCCACGTGAAATAAGAACTAAGAGAGAACGGAGGCGTACAATGCCTCACTTATTCTGAAAACAGGACATGCTTCATGTGTGCTTAGTAACGTTTCTCTGCAAAACGCTGAGAAACACACGGTGGTGGAAACTCTGCTTTGGTTTAAATTAAAATTGAACATGAATCACCAAAGCTAAGGTTTACTAGGCCCCCTCTTCTCGGCCCTTACATTTATTCTTCAATTCCCGGCAGTTACAAAAAACTCTGCAGCAAATGGCATTCCTTCTCCCATGAAGCCAAAAAAGTGTTGGAGTTCTTGGCAGCAAGCGGCTGACTTCCAGGAGCAAGAAACTCCTCAAAAGAGACATTGTCTGGTGTTAAGAATTTAGCCCACAATGATCAATTCAAACAACATTCAGAAAAGTAAAGAGGGCCCCTTCTTCTGTCATACTGTCATGAAATTTAGAAGTAAAGTTAATTTGAGAGTCTGGCTGAGCTGCCAGTGACCTCCACCCACATCTCAGAGGAATGATAAAAGGCGCACTCCTGCTAAAATGAGTTTATGCCTTAAGGTCATTTTAATCCCAGTGGTCTATTCCAAAGAGCAGAACATTCTTTAAAAGCTTTATATTGTGATTAGATGATTGGGGTTTTAGGGTTTAAGTGGTATTTTTCCCTCAGCAGAGATCTGCAAACATTGAATAACTTTTCAACAAATATTTGCCTGAAATGAAAAAGCTTTCCTTTTTCTTAGTGTGATCGCAACCTTGACCATATCATCATTAGACTCGGCTGTTTTCAGACAGCTTGGCTTACCCAGGCAAGCAAATGCAATGAAAAGGCCATTATCCAAAAATACACATTTTCTAAGGCAAGTTTTGAGCACAAGCTAATTTCACCAATTCATTTAGGGAAAATCGGCCACACTAGATGAAATTATTAAGAGCATCTCCTAGTACAGGGGCATACTTTCAGGAGACTGAATCTCCTCGGGGAGACAGTCTAGGCTCCTGGCTCACAATGTTGTGTCAGGACAGCCTCGAAGGTTATGCAGTGCAGCCCACGATTTTTTCCAACAACACAGGTAAGTCTTAACTTCTGTCTCTGACAATATGGAAACTAAACTTGAGATGTTGTCACGACAGAGCGTGTAAAAATGCCACATAAAATATAACCCACATTCTTTTCAATGTTTAGTTTTACTCAGGAAACAAAAGCAGTAAGGACATCCCCCAGAGACTCAAAAATGACAAGGACATTGAAAACAAAGTCCTGAGTAAGCATCTGTGAGCACCTCCAGAGCCACGACAGATGCTGGCATCCAGGGAGACGGCAGTTAGAATGCAGTGCCCCGTGGAGAGCTGGGGCCCGTGGGGAGGGGCAGTGGACACACTCAGAGACACGCACCCTCTGGCACCCGCTGTGGGCTCTGGTGTGGAAAAAGGGTTGGCACGAGTATTAATAAATGAAGGTCTCTCCTTTTACGGGTTGAGAATTCAAATCATGATGTCCTGTGTGGTCTGGTGACACCCATGCTCAGATTTTTTTTTTCAACTGGTCCTGTGATGCCAGGATGCCACACATGAAGTCAATTTTTCAAGTCTTTGCTCAAAAGTCACCCTGTCAGTGAGGCCTTCCCTGGTCACAGGATTAAATCTGCACTCACCAGAGCTCCTTTTCCCCGTAGCCCTCACTGCCTTCCAGCATTATGTTATGTATGTTACTCAATTGCTGGGTTGTTTGCCGGTCTCCACCAACAAGACTGGAATTTCTAGGAGGCCAGGGGCTCTGTGCCTGCATGAAGGAGGCGCCCCTGAGTGGTCTCTGTCATGCCTGGCACCCGGACGTAGTGGATAATCACAGGACGCATCTGAGTGACATTGCCACGCGCCTGTCTGGGCAACGGGGTTAGATACCCACACTTTCCCAAACTCACTGAGACTTTTCCACTGAGCGCTGGGGCTGGTGGGTAGATTTGAACCTGGCTATAGCAAAGTGAAATAAAGACACTGCACGCTTGTGTGAGTACAAAAAAGAAAATGGTGGAGGTGGGAGGGAGCAGGAGGGTTTCGAGGAGTGAGGAAAAGCGCAGCATGGATGGGTGTAGGAAACGCAGACAGAAAACCTCACAGGCCAGCCCGGGCCCAGGACGGAAGGCAAAGCCACAGAGGAGCCTGACGTATCTGAAAGGAGGCGACACCACAATGGACATGAGGTGAACAAAAGGTTTTAATTATCCTTCCGAGAGAGTCAGATATTGACAGAGAATGCATGAGTAATGCAAAACTAGAGCAGGGCCTGGCATGGTGGGTTTTTTCCCCCAGCTGAAATGAAAATGTCAGCTATTCATCAACCAAGTTTGTTATCTTTCTTCCACAGGTGCCCCAGAGAGCAGCTAAGAAGATGTAATGGCAAATCCCAACAGTCTCTAACGGATTCCAGTCCTTCTGCTGAGAACACAGAACTCCATCTATGAGCCCATGATTCAGCGTGTTCTGAGTTTTCCAGTAATTGCAGAAAAAAGTGAAGGACTGGCAACCCAAACACTCTCGTGATTGTGATTAGTTTTTCACAGTCTGACACTGACCAGGCATTCTTCCTCATCCACATTTCCTTCTTCACGTGCAAGGTCTGGCTTCCCCTTTTACTGCTTCATTAATACGCTAGTTGCAGCCCTCCACAGGTGTCTGGTAACTAAATTCTTTCCAAGGATTGTCTTGGGAGACCTGTATTTTACACATGTGAAAGACATTCCCTGTCGAATTTTCGTCCGTTTGAAGTTTTTCTGAGAGAATCAAAGCAAAGATTTGACACTTCCCTTGCTTGCTGTTTTTGCTTTTTATTTTGAACACTCCATTTATTTCAACTAACCACAGACACAAAAAGTGCCTTTCCCCCATTGCTTGTCATCCATTTTTTATCTCATCTTCTTTGCGATGCAGTATCATTTAAAAAAAAAATCTCCTATTTTACTTTTTAAATAGCTTTCAAGGGGGGCTGTTACAAAGTAAATGCAAATCTGGAATTCCTGGGTATACGCTGGAGTCTTTCCCTTTCCATTTTATGCCTTGATGAATTAACATATAAATAAATCCCTTTGGAAATACATTTATCAAATTTAGTACCACAAAATAGGAGATGCAATGTTTAGCAAAGCGCCTCAATACCTGTAATCAAGAGCCACTGTTTTGTGCTCCAAGACAAAGAATCAATTTTCCTGTATTGTATAACATAAAATAGCTCTTTTCAATTCATACTTGATATGTACACCATTCAACGTACATTCTGCCTGAAGAGAAGCGGGCTGTGATTCAGTGTCGCCAAACCCCACGCATACAAATGACCAGAAGCAGCTTCGTGACAATCAGGGTTAGAGACACCATCTTTCTGGGGTTACAGAGGGTGGGGACCAAGAGCAGTGGCTCGTTTAGGAAATGAAGAAAGCTCTCAGAGAGCACTGCCTCAGGTGGAATGCAGAGCTAGAGCTGGCCAAGACAGCAGCACCTGGAGGTTTGGTTTGGTTTTTCACTCCAAGGTAGGGATCTGTATTCTGTTCAGGGCTCAGAGGACATTACTGTGGTTGGCTGAATAAGAGACCCCCAAAATATGCATATCATGATCTCCAGATCCTGTGAATATGTTATGTGACACAGCAAAAGGAACTCTGCAGATGTGACCGAGTTAAGAACCTAGAGATGGGGAGAGGAGCAGGGATCACCTAGGTGGGCCCAATGTCACCGCAAGTGTCCTTATAGGAGGGCGGCAGAAGGGAGATCCGACTCCAGAAAAGGAGTATCAGAGAGATGTAGCATGAGAAAGATTCAGCCAGCCACTGCTGGCTTTGAGGATGGAGGAAGGGGCCACAAGCCAAGGAATACAAGCAGCCTCTCGAAGCTGGAAAAGGCAAGGAAACAGATTCTCCAGTAGAGAATGATCCAGAAGAAACAGCCCCAATGACACCTCGATTTTAGCTTAGCGTAGTAGTGAGGGTCCTCAGAGAAACAGGACCAGTGGGAGATTTACAATGAGGGACTGGCTGACATGATTCTGGAGGCTGAGAAACCCCATGATCTGCAACCTGCAAACTGGAGACCCAGGAGAGCCAGTGCTACAACTTGGTCTGAGTCCAAAGGCCTGAGAACCAGGGGAGCCGATGGTGTAAATCCCAGTCTGAGCGCAGGCAAAGGTGAGATGAGACATCCCAGCTCACACAGTGAGGCAGGAAAAAAAAGGGATGAACCCCTCCCTCCCACACTTTTTGTTCCATTCAGGCCCTCAACCTATTCATGATATCCACCCACCCTGGGGAAAGCCATCTGCTTGACTGAGTTCACCGGTTCAAAGGTTAATCTCATTAGGAAACGCCCTCCCAGGCACACCCAGAAGTAACATCCGGACACCCCGTGGCCAGTGAAGTTGACACAGAAAATTAACCTTCACACCCAGTGAGACCAGTTCTGGACTTGTGACTCCAGAACTGTAAGATAAGATGTTTCTGTGGTTTTAGGCCACTAAGTTTGTGGTAGTTTGTTACAGCAGCAATCAGAGTGATGTCTCGGCATCATGGCAGCCTGGCTGTTAGGAGATGGGACAGGAAGCAGGCTGCCTTGATTGGGACCCATTCTGCCACTTACTAGCTTTTGGCCTTAGGCAAGTTTCCCAAACTAGTATCCTGAAAGAGGATAATAAGGGCATAGACCTGTCTAGTTTGGAGTTCCTCAGAAGCAGACCCTAAAACAAGGATTCACATGCAAGAGTTATTTGGGAGATCCAGAGGACATCCATGGGGGTGGGGAAGAGATACAGGAAGGGAAAAGCAAGCACAAGCTGTACCATTAAGCCACCCACCACCTGGGCTCCTGACACTTAATCCCTCAGGGAAGCTCTCGTAAATGGTGCAACAGCTCCTTCAGAATTACCCCAATTTCCCCCTCGCCCTACCACCCTCTTCCCAACCCCCCAACCTGCCCCCAGGAGTGAGAGACTGAGGTATTTAACGCAAATCCCTGAAAATCACTGGTTGATGACTGTTCCTCTAGGTGTTAATTCCCCATTGCCTCCTACCTAGAGGATGTCCAGAATGGCCTTCGGTCTATCTGGTTCAAAAAAAAACACACACACAAACAGAGAGAGAGAGAGAAAAAGAGCACAGAGATGCAGATGGTGGCAGCTGGCTGTCAGTCAAGTAGGTGGAAGGGATACAGGAGGGGGCTGTGTGTCTGCTGCAGCCTTTCATGTGGTGGTTGGAGGATTCATTCCATGATTCCATCTTTCCCTCACTCAGAGCCTAGCTCACAGTAGGCGTTTAATAAAGGTTACTTATCATAACTGCTAGGTCCCTTTCCTCTGTGTTCCCAAGGCACCCCAACTGTGGTACTTAGCAACCTGTGCTGTAAATACCTGGTAGCTTCATGTTGCCCTGATTCAACTGTAAGCAGCTGGAGGGCAGCAGATGGAACTTCTTGATTCGCTGTACAAGTGCTCAGTGGGAAATGGTAGGAGCTTTATAAATGTCTGTTGAGTGGCTGCTGCGTGAATAGTAAGCGAAAACCCAAAGCACTTGGCAATAGGAAGAAAGGACATTTAAGAGTGAAGCACAGGCCACAAAGAGTTACCATGTGACCCAGCAACTCTGCTCCTAGGTGTACACCCAAAAATGCTGAAAACAGTGATTCCATAAACAAGGCACGGATGTCCACTGTCACCACGTATATTCAACATAGTTTAGGAAATCCTAGCCACAGCAATCAGAGAAGAAAAAGAAATAAAAGGAATCTAAATTGGAAAAGAAGAAGTAAAACTCTCACTGTTTACAGATGACATGATACTATATATAGAAAATCCTAAAGATACTACCAGAAAACTACTAGAGCTCATCAGTGAATGTGGTAAAGTTGCAGGATACAAAATTAATACACAGAAATCTCTTGCATTTCTATACACTAACAACAAAAGATCAGAAAGAGAAATCAAGAAAACAATCCCATTTACCACCACATAAAAAAGAACAAAATACCTAGGAATAAACCTACCTAAGGAGACAAAAGACCTCTACTCTGAAAACTATAAGATGTTGATGAAAGAAATCAGAGATGACACAAACAGATGGAAGGATATACCATGTTCTTGGATTAGAAGAATCAATATTATCAAAATGACTATACTACCCAAGGCAATCTACAGATTCAGTGCAATCCCTATCAAATTACCAATAGCATTTTTCATAGAACTAGAACAAAAAAATTCTAAATTTTATATGGAAACAAAAAAGACCCCAAATAGCAAAAGCAATCCTGAGAAAGAAAAACAGAGCTGGAAGAATCAGACTCCCTGACTTCAGACTATATTACAAGGCTACAGTAATCAAAACAATATGGCACTGGCACAAAAACAGAAATATAGATCAATGGAACAGGATAGAAAGCCCAGAAATGAACTCATGCACGTATGGTCAACTAATCTATAACAAAGAAGGCAAGAATATATAATGGAGAAAAGACAGTGGTGCTGGGAAAACTGGACAGCTACATGTAAAAGAATGAAATTAGAACACTCTCTAACACCATACACAAAAACAAACTCGAAATGGATCAAAGACCTAAATGTAAGGCCGGATGACATAAAACTCCTAGAGGAAAACATAGGCAAAACACTCTTTTACATTAATCGAAGCAATATCTTTTTTGATCCATCCTCTAGACTAATGAAAATGAAAACAAAAATAAACAAATGGGACCTAATTAAACTTAAAAGCTTCTGCACAGCAAAGGAAAGTATAAACAAATCGAAAAGACAACCTACAGAGTGGGAGAAAATATGTGCAAATGAAGTGACCGACAAGGGATTAATCTCCAAAATATAGAAACTGCTCATGTAGCTCTATGTAAAAAAAACAAACAACCCAATCAAAAAATGGGCAGAAGATCTAAACAGACATTTTTCCAAAGAAGACATACAGATGGCCAAAAAGCACCTGAAAAGATGCTCAACATCATTAGTTATCAGAGAAATGCAAATCAAAACTACTATGAGGTTTCACCTCACACCGGTCAGAATGGCCATAATCAAAATGTCTACAAACAATAAATGCTGGAGAGGATGTGGAGAAAAGGGAGTCCTCCTACACTGTTTGTGGGAATGTAAACTGGTACAATCACTATAGAGAACAGAATGGAGAGTCCTTAAAAAACTAAAAATAGAACTACCAAATGATCCAGCAATCCCACTCGTGGGCATATATCCAGAGAAAACCATAATCTGAAAGGACACATGCACCACAATGTTCATTGCAGCACTGTTTACAATAGCCAGACATGGAAGCAACCTAAATGTCCATCAACAGAGGAAAGGATAAAGAAGATGTGGTACATATATACAATGCAATATTACTCAGGCATAAAAAAAGGAATGAAATAATACTATTTGCAGCAACATGGATGGACCTAGAAATTATACTTAGTGAAATAAGTCAGACAGAGAAAGACAAATATCATATGATATCACTTATATGTGGAATCTTTAAAAAATGGTACAAATGAACTTATTTACAAAACAGAAATAGAGCCACAGATGTAGAAAACAAATTTACGGTTACTGAGGGAAAAGGGGGGGAGGGATAAATTGGGAGATTGGGATTGACATACACACACTACTATATATAAAATGAATAACTAATAAGGACCTACTGTATAGCACAGGGAACTCTACTTAATACTCTGTAATGACCTATATGGGAAAAGAATCTAAAAAAGAGTGGATATATGTATATGTATAACTGATTCACTTTGCTGTACACCTGAAACAAACACAACATTGTAAATCAACTATACCCCAATAAAAATTTTTAAAGAAACAGTGACTCCAGCAGATACTTGTACACAAATGTTCACTGCAGAATTATTCACAATAGATGGAAACAACCAAAAGATTTACAAAGAGATGAACAGATAAACAAAATGTAGTCCATTCACACAAAAGAATATTAGTTGGCCATAAAAAGGAATGAAGTACTGATACACACTACGACATGACTGAACCTCGAAAGCATTGTGGTAAGTGAAAGAAGCCAGTAACAAAAAATGCACATACTGTATGAGTCCATTTATATGAAATATCCACAACAGGTAAATCTATTGAGAGAGAAAGTAGATTAGTGCTTACCAGGGCCTGGGGTGGGAGGTGATGCAGAGTGAAGGCCTAATGGGGACAGGGTTTCATTTTTAAGTGATGAAAATGCTCTGGAATTAGAGGTGATGATTGCATAATCCCATGAATGTACTAAATGCCACTGAACTGTTCACTTTGTAATGATTAAAATGGTAAGTTTTTAATTTATGTGTATTCTACCTCATTAGAAAAGAAAAAAAGCTCAAGAAAGAAAAACAACACTCTTGATGCCAGGCAATCAGACTACTATTTTCCCATTTCTGGGAGCAGAGCGCTGTGAAAATCTCAGAGTTTAACAATAAGCAAATTGGGTTTGAATCCTAACTCTCCTCACTACCAGCCAGGCGAGCTGTGTTTGAGTGTCATTTTCCGCCAAGTGGAGAGGGCTACATTCCAGGATTGTTCGGAAGCGCAGAGGGAGAAACAGATGCACACTCCTCGCACACAGTAGGCTCTTTAACGAATGTGAGCATGTGGCTGTCCTGACCTGGGTGACTCCCTGCCACTCAGCAGTGTGTCCAGTCCTTCTTCAAGTCAAGACAAAGGCTCACATTCTGCAGAATGTATCTAACACCTGCTGCAGTTTTTGTTGCCCTTTTCCAGGTGAAGGAGTCAGACGTCAGACACCGTCCTTCATTTACGCAGAGCAATGAGAGCAGAGCCTTACTGAAGGGCCACCAATGTAGCAGGAATACTACCCTGGCCTTATTTTCAGATCATGCAACCGACGGTGAGCCCTCGGCCTCTACTTAACTCACCGGATTGATTTCACAATCACTGTCTTACAAAGAACACCAAAACAAGGCCCTAAAAAGAAAGGTGGAATGACGGATAGCACAGGCTTTGTCATCTTCCACAAATGTCAGACATACTTGGCTGAGTTTATGGTCTTAACAAAGGTCTAGCTACAGTTAAACTTAGTGTATCCCTTTAAACCAACAGGCAAAACCGATGGATTAAGACCGCCCAACCCTCAATGCTGCTTTGCCGGCCTTCCCAGGTCTCCCAGGAAGGCCTGTAAACGTAGAATGTTTGCAGGCCAGTGAGCAGGAAAAGCCCTCCCCGATTCCAGAGTCCTGCCTTTGCTTGCTCTTTAAAACGCAAGCAACACTTTTCTAATGGGCTCACAGAGGTCAGCCCTCAGCTGTTGTATGCAGCGCCCATTAAATTCAGATTACTGAAGGCTTTCCCTGTCACCGTCAATTTGCCAGGCTCACTGAGAACAAGCAACATTCCTATTAAATTTAAGAAGCATTTAAGAAATAACAACAGGAGGTCTAGATCCATTTACAGTAGCGGTTCTCAACCTGGGGCCATTTTGCGCCCCCCAGGGGACCTTGGGCAATGTCTGGAAACATTTTTGGTTCTCAGGACGGGGGATGGACGTGGCTACTGGCATCCAGTGGGCAGAGGCCAGGGATGCTGGTAAACGTCCTGCCATGCACAGGACAGCCCCCAGCACAAATAATATGGGTCCCAAATGCCACGTTTTCCAAGGTTGAGAAACCTTAACTTTGAGGAGCAACCCAATAATTGACACATGTATCTCACTGGCCCCCAAAGGGAAAACCATAATGCAGTTGCTTTTTCAAGCACCTATTCATTCCTCATTTACTTGGTCATTCATGAATTTGTTTCTATGCTCAATCTAACTGGGATTCTCCCATTAGGTTGCTATAGAGCCTCTCTAAGCATTTCTTCCCTTTTTTTCTCCAAGACGTTGCTAGGAAGAGAGAAAAGTCTGTTCTTTGTCCATAGGATAATGGACAGCTTAGTCAGGCAGAGTTCCAGCAATGCAGTTTGGCTATTATTTTTTCTTTAGAGACAAATCAGATTTACACAATAAAATATCTAAGCAGGGTTTTTGTTTATTTGGATCGTTCTTCAATTTCAGGAGAATGTATGTCCGCGTGACATCATCTGACGAAAGAGAAATGAAAGTGAAATCCTTAACTAGGTAATGAATTTGCTCCCCACACAGGGGCTGAGTCCTTAGAGGGCATGGGTCCAGGGGGCTGTGTCCACTCCAGACTCACAGAGCAGGCAACAGAGCAGCGCTTCTCAACCGTGCATGCACCGGGGTCACCTGGAGAGCCTGTTACCAGGCAGGTCCCTGGGCCACCCCAAAAGGCCCAGGCAATGAGCACTCAAGACGGAGCAAGGGTCTATACTAACCCAACATCAACTGAGGAGACTCGTAGGTCAGGACACATTGTCCACAGAAGCTTCTCATCATCCCAACCAGCCTCCTTTAAGTATGCACTCCAGGCTCTGAATTGCTTCTTCCTGATTCTCCTATTGTTTTTTGCTGCACATCACGTGGAGTGAAAGGGAAATTCAGGCGGGGGATGGGGGGTGGGGTGGGAGGGAGGGCGGGGGAGGGGGAGGTGGGAGCTGAGGTTGAGGGCAGGATGGGTGAAGAACGTAGCCCCGGGAGCACGTTTGTCTGTGGAGACACAGTTCTAGAGTGGGCTGGTTGTTGGTGCGCCCCTTCCACAAGACATCTCCTCAGGCACAGGTGACTTGATTATAGGCTTACTGATCCACATGTTCATAAAACTGGGCACCGGGTGTTGTCTATGCACCTGTGAAGCACAATGCTGAAGAGACTGACATTAGTCTGCATTTATACAGAAATTATCTGTCAACCTCCAAGTAAACAGAATCAGCCCATGTGCTTATCACATTTGGAGCAGGAGGCTGTGAGGTCAACAGTGTGTCCTGGAGGAAGCTGCAGAGGTAATTATTTCTCTATGGGCAGCATAGGTCCATTTTATGTGCAATGCTGACTTTTAAACCAGTGACTAAAGCAACGATGGGCATATCCACGGCAGACGAACTTAGAGCAAGTAGCACTTGGACCAGGCTTGTCTGTGGTAGCTCAGCAGAACATCCGATCTCAATCTGAGCTCCAAACTTGGAGGATTTATTATTTCTACTCCCTTAAATTGTCAAGGAGTACATCTACCTATGAGAACAACTGCATAACTGGTAGCTTTACTGAGTAATACAGAATATTCCACACTTCTCAGCTCCACATTTACTACTCCATCCTCACAGGAGAATATGAAGATCAGTTGCCTTAATATCTATGGAGCATGGAGGAGCTAAAAATGTACCATAGACAGATTTGGAATGGGCTACCATTGCCTTCACTTGGTCAACCAGTTACAAAAGTTCACAGTGACACCAGACTGGATTTAGAGAGTTAATATTTTCGGTATCCCTCATTCAGTGAGTTTATTATTGAAATATCTGCCATTTCTTCACTGTCCATCCTAAATGAGAGACGTGATGGTCCATGGTTTCTTTAAGGAAGGTAAAATAACCAATGTTTTTATGTACTGAATAATTACTTTAGTTTCTAACTTCTAAGGGAGCCGACAAAGGCTCTTTGTCCCTGGCTTGGGAGAGGAATGTTTTTCAAACCTGGCTCTGTAACCCCAGATGCATCTTTTCTGATAACTTGGCAGGCCCAAGACCACAGGGGAATCAACTCAAGGAAGCACCATCTGAAGAGCCCAAACCACTGATGTGCTCAGCGGTGTAGACTCTCGGTGGGGATGCTGGGCGGGGTAGGAAATATGAAGACATCTCAGGGGTAGTAGGACAACCCGTTCTTTCATCCATCCACTCCCAACCACTCTCCCTCAGCAAGTGAGAAATAATGTGCCAGTTCCTTACATTTTTGTTCTCCTGAGATGGCTATTTCTGTGCCTTGACTTTTGCCAGGTCAAAACAAAAATGAGCGTGGATCAGAGAAAAAAAAATTCACTTAGGGTGATGGGAAATATTATCTAGCATTGGACAATAAATGGAATGAAAGCAAAATGAATGGTAATAAATGAAGATGTCTGTGAAATATCCAGACAAGCAGATTCCTCTTTGCGTAGTATAAGTGGCATATTTCTCCACAGCCTTTATCTCCTGTGAACCCTACAACAAGAGTCAGCGAGATTAAAGATGTACTCAAGGGCATAGAGCCATCAATTGGGACCAGTGGGAGGAGATGGAACGCAGACCCCTCCTAACTCCGGGCCCTCATTCATTTTCCACTGAGCCATGTGATATTCATCTATTTATCTATCTATCCATCAACTTATCTATTTTAGCTAGTATTGTATATCACTGCCTGGAATAGGCAGAAATGTAAAAATCACACTTCTTAGACTGACATATCATAAACCAAGTATGCACGTGTAGAACCTAAAATGGGACAGAAGCTAGTGCTTCCTCTCTTCTCCTTATATTTGTTCTATAAATTGACGCAGATATACAGCCTGGTTTTAAAAAGAAATCTGACCTTAGCCATCAGGCAATATATGAGGACAAAAACTTCAAGAATTTTTAATACTTCTTGACTAGTACTTGGTACAACTGAATTTATTTCCAAGTTGGCCACAAACTAACTTCACTATTTTGGCCAAGTTCCATATAACGCCTCCAGCCCTCAATTCCTTATCTGTAAAACAAGGGTGTCATGCTAGGTTAGCCCTATATACCTTGTCCTGAAATACTTTGAAACTTTATAGAAATACAATTTCTATAGCTCTATATTAGTGTCACTGGACCTTCTCGTTTGCAAATGCTTAATGACCTTCACCATCCTCCTGACACTGGTAAAAGCTAAAAGAAGTTGTAAAATAACTTGGAAGTTCCAAAAAGAAGGCAAAGTAGTCATTAGGACCATTATTATATAACTATAGTTTAAAAACAGAATCACATAGGGAGAATTTTCTGGGGAATATAATGGTACATAATTTCATGAAATTATACAAATACATCAATTGGCACACAATAAAAACCTAACAATACTTTTCATATAATTTTCTAATTGTTCACCTTTTGCTAAAGAAAAATTATTTTTCATTTGCAGTATTCATTCCAAAAAGTGTCACCAAAATTATTTTTATGACCACTTAAAAAATTATGATAAAGATAAATCACTTTGATTTGTTTCAATAACCCCAATTCCTGTGGCAGGTTCTTAAAAAATTTTATATTCACTCTTACTCCAGAAACTATTTAAGATCCCTTGCTGAGGTCATTGTATTTAAAGGCAAAACTTACCCACTTTAGAAGTCTTAAAAGGAGTTCAGAAAGACATTGTCAGATCCCTAGGTGTGAAAAAAATGCCTTGTGCTTAATTAAGGAGCCTTTAACACCGTGCAGCATTTTCTCAAGGCATACAAATTGACCCACACACAGCATTTGTCTCACGACTAACCCCAGTCCCCATCTCCTGCCCCTGTCTCCCTTTTACATTTATAGACACGGTGCCTGACCTTCAGGCACTTACGCTCTAGTGGAGGAGATAAAATGCATACACATGAAATAATTAGAGCACAATTAAGAGATCAATGTCGTATGACTGTGAGTACAAAGGTTGCAGAGGAAAGAGAGGGTACTGAATGCTTAATTAGCTGAAGAAAGGAGTGGGTCCCTGAGGGAGGTGAGACAAAGCAGCCAAAAGCCATGACTCAAGAATGAATTCAGCTTGCAAAAATAACATTGACGTACGCGAAGATGAGACTGAATGTGGAAACGGTGGGGAAAGGGACTGGATAAGTTGGTGGAGGTGGGGGGCAGTTCATACTGGACCTTAATAATTGATCTATATTTCTAGAGGCAGACACTGCATTTTTATCTCCGCCTTCCAAAAAGTGTAGGATAGTATGTCCCCCATGGAGTGAAACTAGTCCAGTGGGAAATGGAAGACAAACTTCCCCTCCTTTGTCCCCTCTATGGACTCCTTCAAGTTGGAGTTCCTGCTTGCAGATCTACCAGATAAATCCTGCATGTCTTATGAACACATCTACAGAGAGAGACGTGCTGTGCTTTGGGGGGGCCTTATCATGAAACAGGAGTTAGCATGATCAAACATCACATCCTATTGGTTCACAACTTTTCTTTCCTCACTTTTTCTCCTCATCCTCATGCCCCACACTTTTATCTTCACCAACCATCACCCTTGAATTGTTATTTTAATATATACCATTAACACAAACTAAAAATATTTTCTTAAATTTGTAAACCTGTGTACCTGGAATGGAAATAAATAGTAACGACTACCCTGTAAAAAAAAAAAAAACACAGTATCTTTCCACCTCCACTCCCCCTTAATAGGGCAGGAAGTCACCCCAGAGTTGAGAATGAATGGATATTGTCTAAAGTTGATAAACCATGATACTGAGGTTTATTATGTTATTTAAACCATGAAGACAGTTATCAGACCTAATACACAGCCTTAAATTTCTATATAAAGAGCACACACAAAGCAAACAGATCATATGACAAAACGTGGACCATAAAGAAAATATAACAAAAAGCAATCATAACATACCATAAAGTGACAGAATTGAGATCAAGTGAATCAGTTCATCAACAAATACAAATGGGATAAACTCACATACTAAAAGGAAAGAACTTCCATCTTGGACCGAAATAAAGTATGTGCTGTATGTAAGAATGCAAGTAAAGCAAAATTATAGCCATACAAAGACATGCCAGAAAATGCAAAGAAAAAGAAAGCATGGATCTGGATATTTATATCTCACAAATGTAAAATAAGGCAAAAGAAGATGAATCAAAGTTAAAGCACATTAAATAGAGAGGGCACAGTCACTGCAATAATCTGACATAAATCATTTTGTGGGCTTCCCTGGTGGTGCAGTGGTTGGGAGTCTGCCTGCCAGTGCAGGGGACACGGGTTCGAGCCCTGGTCTGGGAAGATCCCACGTGCCGCGGAGCGGCTGGGCCCGTGAGCCACAACTACTGAGCCTGCGCGTCTGGAGCCTGTGCTCCGCAACAAGAGAGGCCGCGATAGTGAGAGGCCCGTGCACCGCGATGAAGAATGGCCCCCGCTTGCCACAACTAAAGAAAGCCCTCACACAGAAACGAAGACCCAACACAGCCATAAATAAATAAATTTAAAAAAAAAATCACTTTGTGCTTCACGTAGCATCAACATGCCTAAATAAAAAACCTGCAGGAAATACAAGAAAATATCAAATGAAAACGGATAGTGGTGTGAGACTTCAATCCCTGTCTGTCCTGGAGAGACCAAACACTGGTATGTTTTCTTTAGTGCCAGCTGTACAGCAGTGGTATCTTACATCGCTCTTTTGGCATTGCACTAGACTGAGCATTTTCTTCCCATTTCGACCAGCGAGCTCTTACCACCCTCTAGGTACTTACTCCACCATCACTATATTCTGCACCAGCTGCAGTTTCCCAAAGGACTACAAAGTTGGGGAGAAGCTTACATACATGCCCACATGTGAATGTATGTATGTCATGTTTGCTAGCTACGTTTGCTTTACGATGGAAATCAGCACTAAATGATCTTTAAAAGAGTCTCCACAACTTGAAAGAAATTTTCACATGCTCTTTCTCCTTCAGTATTAGTAAAGCATAGACGGCAGTGTTCCATTCTGATGCATTTTAAACGTAATAGCATTGTGCTCTGACCTAAATGGGAAGGAAATCCAAAAAACAGGGGATATATGTATACATATACCTGATTCACTTTGCTGTACAGCAGAAACTAACACAACATTGTAAAGCAACTATACACCAATAAAAATTAAAAAATAAAAAATAAAAATAAAAATAAAAATGTTCTGAAAAATAAAAATAAATACATAAAGAAAGCATAATAGCATTCTGTTGGAGAGAAGACCAAGAAAACTGCTGCTCAAGGAAGGTGAAGAAAAGCCACATTAGAGAAGTCCCATGCCATTCTGAATCTCTGCTCTAGAAGCTGCAGAAACAGTTCAGTCTTGGTATGAGATACCGTACTGAACACCCAGCTACATTTCCTCCAGACTAAAAATCATACATCTCTCTTACTTTTCTCCATAGCCCTTAAAATTAAACTTTTTTAACAACTTCTCACTGAAAGCTTCAGGAGTGGTTCAAAATTATTATATATATATATATATATATATATATATATATATATATATATATATATATATATATATATGTGTGTGTGTGTATATATATATAAAATATATACCAAAACCTAAAGCTGGACACAGAGTTAGAAGGAATATCACTAACCTAGTTCAAAATTTGCAAAGATGTTCCTTATAACCTCTATGCTTTATATAATTCACTAGTAAATTCTGAAATGAATACTTTCCTAAAAACAATAGTTATATAATACCTTATCATTTACTTACTTTTTGAGTGCAAACTAGCATTTGTTTTCTTAAGCCAATCTAATTGGAAATGTATTAAGGAATTAAAGGGGATATTAAAATATAATTAAAAAGAAATTATTATCTCCAGATACAGAAAAATAGAGGCACACGGATGTGGTGACCAGAACTTGAGGGGTGAAGGAGTCTCTGAAAATAATGCCGTAGACCAGTGGCTTAGTTACTTTATAATACACAAATATCCCAGATTAGAAGAAACAGAGACCAGCACTGCCCAAATACCAACCTCCAAAGACCTCCACATTATGACCTCAAACACATTTTAAGTTTGTCACATGGTTCCCCTTTTATTGCACTAATCTCCAGGAAAACCAGACTTCTCCCTCATATGTCCCTTATATTATTAATGTTTCATTCCCAGGCTGACAAAATCCTATCCAAATTTCAAACTCACCCCAAATGTTTCCTCTTCGATTCACTATTCCCCTGATGCTTTTAAGTGTGTAAGACACTTTCCCTCTTTTAAACCCATTTAGGGCTTTTATCTGTCATGGGAAATTTGCCTTATGTTATGGTTGTTAGGGAAGTCATATTCCCCATTAACCTATATCATAAGCTTAGGGACAGTTTCACACACATCTGTGTGACATGGAGTAGTCAATGTACACTGACTACATTGAAGCAAACAAAATTGAAAGAAATGGACCTTTTTATCTTAAAATAGCTCTTCAAAATAGAAGAAAATATAATGAAAAAGCCCCAAATTACACAGTACTTGAAGCTGAGTAGTTCTGCTAAGTGGTATTTTTAGGAGTCCTAAATGCTCTGGCTGTACACACATGAAAGACAAGATTGTAAATAATTGCCATGCCTCACAGAGAGACATCAGTAGGTGATTCTGACCTGTTAGGTTTTTTGTGGTTGTTTTTCTCCGAATACAGAAACAAGTTCATAATTTGCATAACAGAGGTCAGCTCCTTTCCTTTTTTTTTTTTTTTAATTTTATTTATTTTTTTTATACAGCAGGTTCTTATTAGTTATCTATTTTATACATATTAGTGTATGTGTGTCAATCCCAATCTCCCAATTCATCCCACCATCACCACCCACCCCCACTTTCCCCCCTTGGTGTCCATACGTTTTTCCTCTACATCTGTGTCTCTATTTCTGCCCTGCACACCGGTTCATCTGTACCATTCTTCTAGGTTCCACATATGTGTGTTAATATACGATATTTGCTTTACTCTTTCTGACTTAATTCACTCTGTATGACAGTCTCTAGACCAACCACGCCTCTACAAATGACCCAATTTTGTTCCTTTTTTATGGCTGAGTAATATTGCATTGTATACATGTACCACATCGTCTTTATCCATTCATCTGTCGATGGACATTTAGGTTGCCTCCATGACCTGTCTATTGTAAATAGTGCTGCAATGAACATTTTGGTACATGACTCTTTTTGAATTATGGTTTTCTCAGGGTATATGCCCAGTACTGGGATTGCTGGGTCATATGGTAATTCTATTTTTAGTTTTTTAAGGAACCTCCATACTGTTCTCCATAGTGGCTGTATCAATTTACATTTCCACCAACAGTGCAAGAGGGTTCCCTTTTCTCCACACCCTCTCCAGCATATGTTGTTTGTAGATTTTCTGATGATGCCCATTCTAACTGGTGTGAGGTGATACCTCATTGTAGTTTTGGTTTGCATTTCTCCAATAATTAGTGATGTTGAGCAGCTTTGCATGTGCTTCTTGGCCATCCATATGTCATCTTTGGAGAAATGTCTATTTAGGAATTCTGCCCATTTTTTAATTGGGTTGTTTGCTTTGTTAATATTGAGCTGCATGAGCTGTTTATATATTTTGGAGATTAATCCTTTGTCCATTGATTCGTTTGCAAATATTTTCTCCCATTCTGAGGGTTGTCTTTTTGTCTTGTTTATAGTTTCCTTTGCTGTGCAAAAGCTTTTGAGTTTCATTAGGTCCCATTTGTTTATTTTTGTTTTTATTTCTATTACTCTAGTAGGTGGATCAAAAAATATCTTGCTGTGATATATGTCAAAGAGTGTTCTTCCTACGTTTTCCTCTAAGAGTTTTATAGTGTCCGGTTTTACATTTAGGTCTCTAATCCATTTTGAGTTTATTTTTGTGTAGTTTATTTTTGTGTCAGGGAGTGTTCTACTTTCATTCTTTTACATGTAGCTGTCCAGTTTTCCCAGCACCACTTATTGAAGAGACTGTCTTTTCATCATTGCATATCCTTGCCTCCCTTGTCATAGATTACTTGACCATAGGTGCATGGGTTTATCTCTGGGCTTTCTATCCTATTCCACTGATCTATATTTCTGTTTTTGTGCCAGTACCATAATGTCTTGATTACTGTAGCTCTGTAGTATAGTCTGAAGTCAGGGAGTCTGATTCCTCCAGCTCCGTTTCTTTCCTTCAAGACTGCTTTGGCTATTTGGGGTCTTTTGTGTCTCCATACAAATTTTAAGATGATTTGTTCTAGTTCCGTAAAAAATGCCATTGGTAATGTGATAGGGATTGCATTGAATCTGTAGATTGCTTTGGGTAGTATAGTCATTTTCACAATATTGATTCTTCCAATCCAAGAACATGGTATATCTCTCCATCTGTTGGTATCATCTTTAATTTCTTTCATCAGTGTCTTATAGTTTTCTGCATACAGGTCTTTTGTCTCCCTAGGTAGATTTATTCCTGGGTATTTTATTCTTTTCGTTGCAATGGTAAATGGGAGTGTTTCCTTAATTTCTCTTTCAGATTTTTCATCATTAGTGTATAGGAATGCAAGAGTTTTCTGTGCATTAATTTTGTATCCTGCAACTTCACCAAATTCATTGATTAGCTCTAGTAGTTTTCTGGTGGCATCTTTAGGATTCTCTATGTATAGTATCATGTCATCTGCAAACAGGGACAGTTTTACTTCTTCTTTTCCAATTTATATTCCTTTTATTTCTTTTTCTTCTCTGATTGCCGTGGCTAGGACTTCCAAAACTATGCTAAATAATAGTGGCGAAAAAGGACATCCTTGTCTTGTTCCTGATCTTAAAGGAAATGTTTTCAGTTTTTCACCACTGAGAATGATGTTTGCTGTGGGTTTGTCGTATATGGCCTTTATAATGTTGAGGTAGGTTCCCTCTATGCCCACTTTCTGGAGAGTTTTTATCATAAATGGGTGTTGAATTTTGTCAAAAGCTTTTTCTGCATCTATTGAGATGATCATATGGTTTTTATTCTTCAATTTGTTAATATGGTGTATCGCATTGATTGATTTGCATATATTGAAGAATCCTTGCATCCCTGGGATAAATCCCACTTGATCATGGTGTATGATCCTTTTAATGTGTTGTTGGATTCTGTTTGCTAGTATTTTGTTGAGGAGTTTTGCATCTATATTCATCAGTGATATTGGTCTGTAATTTTCTTTTTTTGTAGTATCTTTGTCTGGTTTTGGTATCAGGGTGATGGTGGCCTCATAGAATGAGTTTGGGAGTGTTCTTTCCTCTGCAATTTTTTGGAAGATTTTGAGAAGGATGGGTGTTAGCTCTTCTCTAAATGTTTGATAGAATTCACCTGTGAAGCCATCTGGTCCTGTACTTTTGTTTGCTGGAAGATTTTTAATCACAGTTTCAATTTCATTACTTGTGATTGTTCTGTTCATATTTTCTATTTCTTCCTGGTTCAGTCTTGGAAGGTTATACCTTTCTAAGAATGTGTCCATTTCTTCCACGTTGTCCATTTTATTGGCATAGAGTTGCTTGTAGTAGTCTCTTAGGATGCTTTGTATTTCTGCGGTGTCTGTTGTAGCTTCTCCTTTTTCATTTCTAATTTTATTGATTTGAGTCCTCTCCCTCTTTTTCTTGATGAGTCTGGCTAATGGCTTATCAATTTTGTTTATCTTCTCAAAGAACCAGCTTTTAGTTTTATTGATCTTTGCTACTGTTTTCTTTGTTTCTATTTCATTTATTTCTGCTCTGATCTTTATGATTTCTTTCCTTCTACTAACTTTGGGTTTTGTTTGTTCTTCTTTCTCTAGTTCCTTTAGCTGTAAGGTTAGATTATTTATTTGAGATTTTTCTTGTTTCTTGAGGTAGGCTTGTATTGCTATAAACTTCCCTCTTAGAACTGCTTTCGCTGCATCCCATAGATTTTGGATCATCGTGTTTTCGTTGTCATTTGTCTCTAGGTATTTTTTTATTTCCTCTTTGATTTCTTCAGTGATCTCTTGGTTATTTAGTAATGTATGGTTTAGCCTCCATGTGTTTGTGTTTTTTACATTTTTTTTCCCTGTAATTGATTTCTAATCTCACAGCACTGTGTCAGAAGAGATGCTTGATATGATTTCAGTTTTCTTAAATTTACTGAGGCTTCATTTTTGACCCAAGATGTGATCTACCCTGGAGAATGTTCCGTGTGCACTTGACAAGAAAGTGTAATCTGCTGTTTTTGGATGGAATGTCCTATAAATATCAATTAAATCTATCTGGTGTATTGTGTCATTTAAAGCTTGTGTTTCCTTATTAATTTTCTGTTTGGATGATCTGTCCCTTGGTGTAAGTGTTAAAGTCCCCCACTATTATTTGTTACTGTTGATTTCCTCTTTGATAGCTGTTAGCAGGTGCATTATGTATTGAGGTGCTCCTATGTTGGGTGCATAAATATTTACAATTGTTGTATCTTCTTCTTGGATTGATCCCTTGATCATTATGTGGTGTCCTTCTTCGTCTCTTGCAGTAGTCTTTATTTTAAACTCTATGTTGTCTGATATGAGAATTGCTACTCCAGCTTTCTGTTGATTTCCATTTGCATGGAATATTTTTTTTCATCCCCTCACTTTCAGTCTGTATGTGTCCCTAGGTCTGAAGTGGGTCTCTTGTAGACAGCATGTAGATGGGTCTTGTTTTTGTATCCATTCAGCAAGCCTGTGTCTTTTGGTTGGAGCATTTAATTCATTCACGTTTCAGGTAATTATCGATATGTATGTTCCAATTACCATTTTCTTAATTGTTTTGAGTTTGTTTTTGTAGGTCTTTTTTGTCTCTTGTGTTTCCCACTTAGAGAATTTCCTTTAGCATTTGTTGTAGAGCTGGTTTGGTGGTGCTGAATTCTCTTAGCTTTTGCTTGTCTGTAAAGCTTTTGATTTCTCCATCGAATCTGAATGAGCTCCCTGCCGGGTAGAGTAATCTTGGTTGTAGGTTCTTCCCTTTCATCACTTTAAATATATCATGCCACTCCCTTCTGGCTTGTACAGTTTCTGCTGAGAAATCAGCTGTTAACCTTATAGGAGTTCCCTTGTATTTTATTTGTCGTTTTTCCCTTGTTGCTTTCAATAATTTTTATTTGTCTTTAATTTTTGTCAGTTTGATTACTATGTGTCTTGGCTTGTTTCTCTTTGGTTTTATCCTCCCTGGGACTCTCTGCGTTTCCTGGACTTGGGTGGCTATTTTCTTTCCCATGTTAGGGAAGTTTTCGACTCTAATCTCTTCAAATATTTTCTCTGGTCCTTTCTCTCTCTCTTCTCCTTCTGGGACCCCTATAATGAGAATGTTGTTGCGTTTAATGTTGTCCCAGAGGTCTCTTAGGCTGTCTTCATTTCTTTTCATTCTTTTTTCTTTATTCTGTTCCACAGCAGTGAATTCCACCACTCTGTCTTCCAGGTCACTTATCCGTTCTTCTGCCTCAGTTATTCTGCTATTGATTCCTTCTAGTGTAGTTTTCATTTCAGTTATTATATTGTTCATCTCTGTTTGTTTGTTCTTGAATTCTTCTAGGTCTTTATGAAACATTTCTTGCATCTTCTCGATCTTTGCCTCCATTCTTTTTCCGAGGTCCTGGATCATCTTCACTGTCATTATTCTGAATTCTATTTCTGGAAGGTTGCCTATCTCCATTTCATGTAGTTGTTTTTCTGGGGTTTTATCTTGTTCCTTCATCTGGTACATAGCCCTCTGCCTTTTCATCTTGTCTATCTTTCTGTGAATGTGGCTTCCCTTCCACATGCTGCAGGATTGTAGTTCTTCCTGCTTCTGCTGTCTGCCCTCTGGTGGATGAGGCTATCTAAGAGGCTTGTGTAAGTTTCCTGATGGGAGGGACTGGTGCTGGTAGCACTGGGTTTTGCTCTGGTGGGCAGAGCTTAGTAAAACTTTAATCCGCTTGTCTGCTGATGGGTGGGGCTGGGTTCCCCCCTGTACGTTGTTTGGCCTGAGGCGACCCAACACTGGAGCCTACTCAGCTCTTTGGTGGTGCTAATGGCAGACTCTGGGAGGGCTCACGCCAAGGAGTACTTCTCAGAACTTCTGCTGCCAGTGTCCTTGTCCTCACGGTGAGCCACAGCCACCCCCTACCTCTGCGGGAGACCCTCCGACACTAGCAGGTAGGTCTGGTTCAGTCTCCTATGGGGTCACTGCTCCTTCCCCTGGGTCCTGATGTGCACTCTACTTTGTGTGTGCCCTCCAAGAATGGAGTCTCTGTTTCCCCCAGTCCTGTTGAAGTCCTGCAATTAAATCCCGCTAGCCTTCAAAGTATGATTCTCTAGGAATTCCTCCTCCCGTTGCCAGACCCCCAGGTTGGGAAGCCTGACGTGGGGCTCAGAACCTTCACTCCAGTGGGTGGACTTCTGTGGTATAAGTGTTCTCCAGTCTGTGAGTCACCCACCCAGCAGTTATGGGATTTGATTTGATTGTGATTGTGCCCCCCCCCGCCACCGTCTCATTGTGGCTTCTCCTTTCTCTTTGGATGTGCGGTATCTTTTGGTGAGTTCCAGTGTCTTCCTGTTGATGATTGTTCAGCAGTTAGTTGTGATGCCGGTGCTCTCCCAAGAGGGAGTGAGCTCACGTCCTTCTACTCCACCATCTTGAACCAATCTCCCCCCAGCTCCTTTCTAAATTTTGTGTAGACCACACTGCTATGTCTATTTTAAATTAGTTAATGTCTTTATTTAATCTCTGATGTATCCATAATTCTTTCTTAACTCTGATCGAGTTTCTGGGGCACTTTTCTCCCTGCACAGTTGCAGGTCACTGTAGAGAATGGAATTCGGAAGTCAAATAAAGCTCTCTGTCAAGTGTGACTATAAAGCAATAGAAATTACATGAAACAGTATAAATAAATGGCAACTCAACCACCATGAGTGGCACTGCTCTTGTCGACATGATTTCCCAAAATGGTGAAACACTCTGTGTAAAACTTATGAATAAAACAATGTATAGTCTACCATCAAATTACATAAGAGTTACAATCTGGAAAAATCCAATATATATTAAAATTGTGGGGAAAATTTTTACTTTACATGTAAAATTGTGTGATTCTAGCTTTAGACAATTATACGTAGTTTTTTTTTTTTTTACTTACATGGATGTCAAAATGACATCTGGATTATCATGCTGCATTGTTCAAGGTATTTTTCGGGCTTGCCATATCCCCCATTAGATGCAGTAAAACCCTCCAATCATCAAGACAATAAAAGACTACTCTATAAATATCCAAAAGTATCCTGGGGGCGAACCACCAAGCTCAATGACAATTCATTGCCATGTAATGTGTTAGATATTTTAGTTTGGTGTAAAAACCTTTCTTGGCTGGAACAAACCCTTCAGTGACCTGACTCATGTATAAAGGTTAAACAGCAGGAGCATGGTGGTCATTTATTTCTAAAGCATTAAACACCCTGGGCTCTGATAAACACGCTTGGTGTGTCACAGTCAATTAGAAAGCCGTCCAGTGTGAATGAGTTTCTGACTTTGAGAAATGCCACTGGCATCTGATAAACAGACAATGATAAACAAACTGTACAAGGCCTGTGAGCTCCATCCTCCTTCAGATACCAAACGCAATTCCAACTGCCTGCAAAGGCAAGAGTTCAAAGGAGTTGCCCATTCTTTGGGACTAAAAATATATTCTATTTTCATCATGCAGCAGGTGTTTCTTGTGACCCCAACACAACCTTGTGTAGCTCAAAGATAAAAAATGGCCACTGCATGTCACAAGTTTCAACTGAATGCTTTCTGTATGGATGGGACAGTCGGTACATATGCATAAGGATGGATAGATGGAACTAAAAGTGTCTTCTTTAGCATGTTAGCAAACTTTAGTTTGACCCATGTTTAGGGAAAGCATCCCTGTTATACAGAGTCTACTTGATGCTGTGACAGAAAACTAGTACATGGAAAGGGAAGATGCCAACTTACGTGCTATAAAATTATACAGGAAAGAGTTATGAGATCCAAGCTATTTGCATATTTCTAGTGTTACAGTAGAGGACAGCAACTATGCAAATGAACAAGAAGGAAAGAGCATTTTTTAAAGTATCTGGTGAAATTTAAAATTCAACTAAAACAGTTTGTTCTTTGAAAAGATGGAGGTAAAAGTATGGATCGTTACACGTTTCAGCAGTCTTAGATCAGCATTAACAACACATGTCTGATTAACGTGCTTAACTGGTTTACACAACAGAAAACTAGTAAAATGTATTATGTCAGAGTATTGAAAATTGTGTCATATTTTACATGGTCCAGGAGCAGCTTGTTAATAGAGTTGTAGAATGTCTCTCTATGTAAAATGCAGAATATATTTTTATGTAAATATTATCCTTTTTTCCTGTTTCACAAATATAGATATTTATATATTACCAGTATTTGGTGTCCTTAGAATAACTGTTTTCAACTATAAAGTACAGAATTATCATCTCACTGTAATTTAAAAGTAAATTGGAAGTTTAACTTATTTGTGGTCAATTTAGATAATCTAAATAAAATACCCTTATTTCCTACCTCAATAATAAAAAGTTGGGTTCCGTTTGGCTTTATTGAGTGAGCAGGTGTTTTTGTTTGACTGGAAAATTATCCAATTATCCTTACTATCTTGTGACACTACCTTTGAAGACTGTCTAAACATTCTACATTTTTCTCTGTTAAGATGAAATATTGAACAACATTATTAACCAAGTTGACTGAATTGGCATTTATAGAAGACAGATACAAATGACAACTGAATAATACACATTTCTTTCAAGGGCATTTGGAACATTCACCAAGACAGACCACGTGCTGGGCCATAAAATAAGTTGAAAGCAATTGGAATTATACAGATGATGTTTTTCAGACTACGATGGAATTAAAATAAAAATCAATCATGAAACAAGATAAATATAATATCTTCAAATATTATTAAATCTAGCAACATACATCTAAATAACCCAAAGGCCAGAAAGGAAATGACAACTGTAGTTATAAAATATTTTGAAGTGAATGTTTATGAACATATGTTCATATGTTAATAAAACATGTTTTGAAGTGAATGTTAATCAACATGTTCATATGTTAATAAAACATATCAGGTTTTGTGGGATTCAGCTAAAACAGTGCTCAGAGGGCACAAAAATGTACTGTCATTGAACGAACGTGCCTTGTCAATTCTCTCCACCGATGCACCTGTCTTTTAGGGAAATACTACTGTCCTCTGAATTCAATTAACATAAAAGCACGTAATTTTTCTCTCTTATGCATAATATTACGCCCTTCGTACAGACTTCTAACATGCAGCTTGCAGCTGTGGAATTGTCTAGCTGTGTTTTGCTATTGTTTGTATATTTCTAGATCTTTACTGTCATTTTATTGTCCTTCAATATAGCAAAAGCTGGATTGTGTTTTACTTTCTTTCTTCTTCCACTTGACTGATTGCTTAAGGAACAAAATCTGACATATAATCTGACTAAAATACCAACACTCACATATCCCATTTTCTTCAGATGTGCTGAGAAAATCTCTTATATTAACAAAAGTCATTCGTTGTGCATCCCTGTGTATAACTCACCCGCACAGCACCAGAAATAAGACTCTTAGGAAGAGCACAATGAAGGTTATTGCTGACTTTCCACCACATCGGAGGTGCAGATAATGGATGGCATTTATGCAATCCTTCTCCTGAAGAGTTCTAGGTAGGACAATAAAAGTCTTGGTTGGCCCATACCATTCTTCACATTTTTGGTGATAGGACTTGCCTAATGTTTCAGGTGAGCTGACATCCTCAACTTCCACCTACCCAGCCTAAAACAAAACTCACTAGTTCCCATCCCAGGGGGCCCGAATCTAACCGGGTAAACTCCATGCAGGCAGACCAAGCGTCCACAAACGAAGCAAGGCTGTTATTGCTAGGTGAGACCCTGGAGGTCCCTGAGTTCACTGAGCTCCACCTCATGCTCTGAAAGGCCCCAAGAGTTCTGAGGGGTTTCTCAGGGGGGTCCTGCAGGAGACTGGGGCACGAGAGAATGAACACCACCACCGCCTGTGCCCAATCAACCAGCTTCATGCAAAGCTAGCTCTGGTTTCCACACAGAGCTTTTGAGTAAGACTGTGCCTGAGAACAAGTATTCTATACCCTGCTAGACATCATGGTGCAGAGAGTCCACTGAAGTGGCCCAAGGTCATCCAGTTAATTAAACGCCAATCCAGGGCAACGATCCACACTTCCCAATATAGCAGGGTGTCTTTTTCTACCAACAGAGGATTTAAGAAATGCTTCGAGGCTCCTTCTCCACAAACTCTCTCACCATCACCACTCATTTCCCACCAAGTGGTTGAAATTGGGGGGGCCGGGGGGGCGGGGGGACAGTTAAGATACAGTCTTAAGAAAGGACCTGTCCAAATGCAGATCTATTACCAATGATGGGCTCTGATTTCAGTGGCTTGCAAACCTGGTCCTTGATGCCCCTGAGGAAGGACCATGGAGGTAGTGAGGAGGAAACCACACTCCCCATCTCTGAGTCCTCCACAGGAATGCATTCTCCTTCAAGATGCTGAACACACAGGCAGGGCCCTGAGATCCTGGGAAGTGGAGAACTCCGTATGGCCCTTCTGACGTGTTTCTCTCACGTCACACGACAGTGACAAACAAGAGAACTGAAAAGGCCGAGTGTTAAATTACTCCCTGCTCCCCGCTCCCCGACACCACACAGCATGTAAAGTGCGGCAGAGCGTCAGTGTGTGGTGGCACGTGTACGTTTGTGTGTGTGTTTAAAATCCTAATTGTATAAACGTATGTACCGATCCTCTACCACTGTTTTCTTTGATACCCAGATAAATAAATGTACACCCATTTCTGCGGGAACTTCACGTTGCTATCAAATATTTCTTCAGACTCTGAGGCTGAGGCTGAGAATCTCTGGGCTATGGCCCATCACCTCTTACTCTGAGCTCTTGCTTACTTGCTTTCACAGTGTCTGTGACCTTTCACCTACCTGCTGTCATCCCTTGGCCTTTTCCCCTGCCTCCCTCCCCCAGCCCCCTTCTCCTTTCTTAAAGCACCACTAACCCGACCCTACCTTATCCAACACACTTTGCCAAAGACTTGGAAAAAAGAGGGGAATGGTGGCAGAGGATAAAAAAATTACTAAAAACTGAGTATCAGGTACCACATTAAAAGTCCATCACCCTTTATTTTACAAAGAATTCCTTATTAAAATTTCCCATATTTCTGGAGTCTGCTCTTCCTTACTGTATAAAAAGATCTTTCATTCATCCAACAAACATTTGTTAGAAGCTTACTTATATACCAGGTCTGGGTCTATGTGCTAGAGATTCAGCAGTAAAGAAAACAAACTCTGCCATTACGAAATTACATTCTCTGTATCCATCCTTTCTTTTTTGAGCCCTGGATTACTGAAGCCGGTGGAGCAAGAAGAAACAATGGAAAATTCATGTTGCCCTAGTACGCTGAGCATTTTCATCTCCCACTGTTTTAACCTCCCCCTTTCAACCCAGGCAAGCAGCTTTACTGTTTATAACCAAAAGAACAATTACGGTGTTTTCCTAAGCAAACGAGCAGCTTTCATCTTGATATGGATTCTGCCTCCTCTCTAGAATGTAAAAACGGTTCTAGTCAAATTTTTAAGTCAACGTTTCCTTCTCTCTGCATTTGCCATTTCAAAATTCCACTTAATTGAAACCATTTCTCAATTATAATATCACCGATACATAATGACAATAGTCAGTATAAAATCTACCTCTTTATGAGAACTAGAGGTCCCACAAAATATTTAAATACAAGCACTTAACAATATTCCTGGGAAAAGACACCTAGAGATTTGTATGTATTTGAATCTAGAGTACAGAAATTCAGAAGTCTAACTGATAGTATTGAGGCAAGAATATGTTTAAACAGTGATCTCATGCTCATTAGTCGGTAAAAACCATTATAATAAGCCAGCAAAGGGAATAGAAATAATATATATTTTACTCCAGCTCTCTCCTATTGAATCCTTGCTATCCATATGATACCGTGTTACATGTTTTAGAAAACCAAGATGGAAAAGCGTCTCAGACTCCTTTACTTATATTCCCGTTTCACCTCTTTTCAGACTTCATGAAAGAACTTCATTGAAAGGACAGTCATTGTTAAGTTCATTTCTTCACCTCCCACTTCTTCTTGATCTGTTTCCATCTGGCTTTAACTGCAACCACACCACTGAAAATGCTTTTGTCAAGACCATGGTTTGCTTTCTGTTCCTTGTTTTACTGGACTGTTCCACAATTCTTGACATTGTTGGCCATTTCCTTCTTTCCGAAACAGTTTACTCCCTTGGTTGTCAAGGCAACATATATTTTAGCTTTAGTCTCTTTCATGGGCTCTGATTCCTCTGCCTACCACTTAAAGGTTGGGTTCCATCCTCAACTGTCATCTCTCTCATCCTTTCTGAGATGAGAAGGACCTCGTTCACATTTCCATTACCCCCATAATGTCTACAACTGCCAATGACATGTCTCTAGTCCATCTTTTTCTTAGCCTATAGAATCATATTTTTAACTGCCTACTTGACTTTCTCCACGTGAATGCTTTATTTGTATGTCAACCCCACCATAGTCCAAACTCGATGCATTAGTTTTCCTTGCTCCCTACTCTCATCACCCTCAAGATGCAATTCCCACTCATGGCACCACTATACCCTCATTATCCACAGCAAAAAAATTTCAGAGTCATTCATACCATCTTTCTTCTCCGTCACCTTTCCAGTCACTAGCTCCTGTCAATTTTATCGTCTTAACAATGTACAAACATCTCTTCCTCGCTGTATACATTGCTACTATCTTTGCTAAGATCTTCAAAACTTATCATCTAGAGAATATGACAAGTGTTTCCTAGTTGGTCTCCCTAAGAACGGACTCATCATTCTAATCTACTTTTCATTATGTTATGATGTTGATCTCGCTAATGCACAAGCAAGCCCCTCTCCTACTTAAAAGATCACTCGTTACTCCCATTTTGTAATCATAAAAGCTCACACTGATCAGCGTAACATAGAGTCTCCTGCATGATCTACCTCCTATCTATCTTTCCAATCTCATCTTCTACCCTTCTCCAGGCCTCAGCCATACTGAAAAGCTTACACTACCCTTAAGCGTATCATATCATTATCTTTCTCCACACATTTACACATGCTGTTCTCCCTTCCAGATATGCCTTTAGGATACCTTTGCCTACATGGTAGCCCTACTTGTCCTTTGAAGAGTAACTCAAGGATCTCTTCTCTTGGAAGCATTTCATGAATCCCCAGAAAAAAGTCAATCCATGCTCCTGTGGGATCTGAGAAATGCCCTGGAAATAGACTAAGATTTGACTTAACTGTTTGGACATAAGATGAGTCAAGCAATTCTAGGGTTCTGATCCTGGAAGCCAAGCATAATGACAAACAACTATTAGAGAAAAAGAAGAATAAGGTTTTAGAAGAAGGGTGAAGATCTATGAGGTTGTTTTTTAAAGCAAACTTTTTATTGATGTAGAACATATGTACAGGAAATTGTGTAAGTGTGCAGCTTACATGCCAGAACGACTAACACTGAAGAGACAGACAACACCAACTGTTGGCACGGATGTGCAACGACACTCATATGCTCCTGGAGCATAAATTGTTGCACCATGTGGGGAAACCGTTGGGCAGTATCAAATAAAACTCAACGCATACTCCCCCGAGAACCCAGCGATTCCATTCCTAGGAATACACCCAATAGATATGCTGACGTAAGCTCACCAAAAAACAAGCACGGCATGTTCAGAGCTGCCTTATTCATTATAACAAAAAGTAGAAATGATCCAAATGTCCATCAATCCTTGAATGGATGAAGAAATTGCATTATATTTACACCATGGAATACTACTGGACAATGAGAATGAACAACATACCACATGTAAAAGTGTGGATGAATCTCAAACATAACACTGAGTGAAAGAAGTCAATACAAAAGGGAACATACTGCATGATACACAGAGTACAAAAAGCAGCACAGTTAATCTATACTTTTTTAAGGCAGGATAGAAGTCAGTGACTGGAAAGGAGTGAAACAGGTGATTCTAGGGTGTCAATAGGCTCTATTTCTTCATGTAGTTGCGGATTACTGGTGTGTTCCATTTGTGAAAATTCATCAAACTGTGCAGTATGTGCATTTTCTATATACTGAACTGCAATGAAAGGTTTTTAAGTGTACAGCTTAATGAATTTTCACTAAGTGAACATTCCCATGTAATTAACACCAAGCCATGAAATAGAATATTGCCAGCACCTCAGAAGCCGCCTCATGCTCCAGCCCCTATCAATGCCCCCAAAACAAGTTCTATTCTGACTTCTACCATGGTGGCAGAGACCCCATCTGTACTGTTCAGTACTGCTTTCTCCGTATCTACAAAACATATTAGCATGGTATAGATATTTTAAAGGTACACATTGAACTAGTAAGTTACAGGCAAAAATGGGGGAGTCAACAAAGATATTTGAAACCTTAAGCTTGGCCAAGTCCATTAAATCAAAAGGATAAACTAAGGAAAAGAGGCTAAGAAGGAAAGTGCAGTTCCCTGGAGAATGTCTACATTGAGGAGTAGGAAGAAGCAATACTGTAGGATAGTCCGAAAATCAATCAAACCATATTTTCATTTCATAAAACCCAATTTACTAGCTTCTTACCACCCTATTGATATAGATCTGGTTTGTATAACTAACCAATTATTGATCAATCAAAAATATTTTACTTATGAAATCTTTTTGGTGACTTATAAGCATCTTTGTATTCATAACACAAGGCTTTGAAATGTATGACTTAGGATCTGCATTGTGTATTTTTTAAATCAACTTGAAAGTAGAAAGAATTTTATCTTCCTTGCATCCTTTGGATTCGAGCTGCCAGTAACTGTGCAAAGATCACCAAGTCCATTAAAAATTTATAACATTTGAAAAGCTCATTAGCCGCAAAACTGACTTTTCTTTAACTTTCTGGTTCATTAAATCTGATTTTGAGTGTTAATTGTACAGAAAGGAAGAAGCAGCAGGACGCACTGTGGGAAGCTGGCTTGCCCGTCCATTCACATCTGCACAAATATTACCTCTCCCGCCTGAGCCCCAGGACAGGAAGGGCGGATGTCCAGGCAATAAACGGCCGTAAATTATTATAAAATGAAAGCATACACATGGGAGTGGACTTTTGCCTGCAGTAAGTTTCTGTGGCTGCATATCTGAGTCTCTCCAATGACGGCAGTGTCCACATTCCCAGGTGCAGCTCTTTCTCCTAAAACTCCATTACATTTGATTTGAATTTCACTTCCAGCATTATCACATGCCTTCCTCTGGACTTCTATCACGCCCAGGGTTTGAAATAAGTGATAAGATTCATTTGTGTGATTGATGTTGTGCTATGTAATTTAAATTCGTCTGTCATCCCAATTAAATTAAGTTTCTTGACTTGAGGGTAAGGCTCTGACATACCATTTGGATCACAAAAAGATAGTATGGGATAAGGAGAGAGTGTAAGTACTTTTTAAATTGTTAATTACGGTTGTTTTCACATTTAGAAATATTGCAAAATATCCCCAACTGTTGGATTTCCACGATGATAACTGAAGTTAGTTTAGAAAGAGATCATGGTTTAGGAAAAGATCATGATCGGTCATCCATGCAGATGGATAATTATACGCCACCCATGGACAGTGCTGACACGACAAAGTAATTAAAGGAGGATGGCAGCTTCTCCTCACTACTCAGCAGAGACAGGGCATGGAGGACGCCCACGCTCGGCAAAGCCCCAGCGCACATCTCGACGCCAAGGACTCCCTATCCTTTTCATCCTCTAGAGATAGAAAGACAAAGCCAGGCCCTTCTCACAGGTCACGTGGCCAGAAATCCAGGGCTGCTCCTCAGTGGAGTATGTTCAGGTATTTCCTGGAGGGCCTTTTCTCATCTTTAACTATCTTTTTTTTTTTTTTTAAAGTAGCACAGGCTACTTGGAAATTGGAAATCTTTCAAAAAGTAGAAAAACAGAGATCATAAACATTCACACTGAGAGTGTTTGGATGTACTTGATCTTTGCTACGGATATTTTTCCATATGATGATTACATGGAATATTCAAAGTTACATAAACTTTATAAGTCAACAGGTATCATTTTATAAATAATATGTATTTATTGTTAATTTTTTTAATTTAAAAAAACTTAAAGAAAAAAATGGTCTAAATCAGTACAGATAGAGCTTTCCCTGTGTGTTTCTCTGTTTGCTGACTCTTTCTGAATGTATCATATTCATATCCAAATTTTTTCGACAACGTTTCATAGATAAGTCCATTATCATCTAGTTTAGGGGGCAGATTGTGGGCAGAGATGTAAATCAAGCACACCACATGCCACTTGTGGAAGTCCTCCATCCTTGGTTTAAACAACTTTGACCTGTGTCCCAGGCTCGTGTTATAACAAGGATGACCTCTCTGACCTTCTCAGAGGGGGCTGTGGGCACAGAAGTCCAGGTATGAATGTCACTGGTCTCGCTTAGGTTGTGATCAGAGGATGGGTATCCTAATCAAAGAGCTTGAATCCCAAGGTCAATTTTGCACTGGGTGACACAGTTTTATTTGATTGGCAACCCCAGGTAGAGAGCTCCCAAAATACATGAAAGGCTATGTCACCTAAAAAAGGAAGGAGAGACCCTGGGCTGCAGATACAGATGGAAATTCCACTGAATTTTTCATGCCTTGTATATAAACGTTCTTTCTCCTTATACTGCATAGATTGTCAACCCATTTTCTTAGGAGTACCTTTTTTAAACTAAAGCAATTTTTCAATTATGCCTTTTTTTTTTTCTGGTTTTGACCTCAAAGCAATCTTAACTGTCTCTGATGCGCATTTTAATTCTACCACTACATTTTTCATTTCCTTGTATTCCTCTCTTATCTCACCTATCTTGTTTTCTCATGTTATCCTTTGGTTTTTATCTTATCCTATTTTCCCCTTAGGACTTCACTCTCTGGCTTTTTGCCTTGCATCATATTTTGAATTCCAAACAGTTTTCTAGGATTCTTTTCTATTTCCTGACTTGCTTAATGTTAGAAATTCACTCTCCTTCTGAGTTTTCAGGGTAATATTGCTTTTAATTCTGCAGCTTTTCCTACAGGCTCTGTTTGTTTTGCTTAGTTTTGTTCTTATTTACTTATCACCTGTAAAGGAGACATCCATTTGTGGCTTCTGTCCCCAAATAGACTGCATGGATTACACTCATCTTCACTCTGTATTCATTTAGAGTACTTTTCAAATTCCATTCTTTTACTTACATTAAGACCAACTGACTGCTACCCATAGCTTCTGGTTTGAATCTCAACGTACAGCAAATGTTCACTTATCACCTGCCTTCTATACTGAAAATGAGATCTTCCTGGGTTTCCACCACCAGAGTATCCACACTCTGCTCCAAAGGAATCTGTGTACAACTACAATCCTCCAGGTGCATTTCCATTTTATTTATGGTGACCGTCCACCCCAGGATACTGCATGCAACCACCAGCTCCCATCCAGCCCTCTTCCTGCCAAATATTTCTGAGGTTGGGTGTCCAAACAAAAATATGGGGAGTTACAACAGCTACCTAGAAAAGTTATAACTCAGTCTTTGCTTTGGAGTCTCTGCCTAGCCTCAGAGACAGGAAGTGGCAGAAGAAAGATCTGCCCCTACTTTCATGTGAACCAACAGACCTGTGGTGTTCTAGCTAGTTCTATCAGGTGAAATTAGTAGAAATTCTTCAAAACTTATGGCGTTAGGTGAGCTGTTGGTTTTCAGAGGTAATAGGGTGAGAAGCAGAGCAGAGTCATGGCAGGAATTTTAGCTGGAAATCATTTTCAAGTGGAAGGGCTTCCCTGTGATTTAAGCTGAAATCCATTCCTAAAGAATAAGGCACAATGGATATGTTACCCTTAAACTATTATTTTAATTCTAAAGTCACTCTCAGAAGACCACTCATCAAGGACTTTTCTTCATTTTCCGAAAGTACTACAGCTTCACGGTTCAGGGCAGATGACACTTTTTGCTAAGTTTGAATGGTCCAAGGAAATGCAATTTCACCAGCACCCACAACAAAGCTCTTGCAAAGTTCATGACCCATGTCCATTGGGAAATCCCTCTTTGCCTCACACCCTAAATCCTCTTCATGCTAGGTTTTTTTTTTTTTAATTTTTATTTATTTATATTTGTTTTTGGCCGTGTTGGGTCTTCGCTTCCGTGCGAGGGCTTTCTCTAGTTGCGGCGAGCGGGGGCCACTCTTCATCGCGGTGCGCGGGCCTCTCACTGTCGCGGCCTCTCTTGCTGCAGAGCACAGGCTCCAGACGCGCAGGCTCAGCAGTTGTGGCTCACGGGCCCAGCCGCTCCGCGGCACGTGGGATCTTCCCAGACCAGGGCTCGAACCCGTGTCCCCTGCATTGGCAGGCAGACTCCCAACCACTGCGCCACCAGGGAAGCCCCATGCTAGGTTTTAAACCTGCCTTTTTCTCTTGAACTGCATCCACAGAGAAGCTTCACCAGTGCACTGAAGTAACAGCACCACTCACTCTGGCTTGTTACAACGGCTCGACCGAGGGCCATCGTACTCAGCGCTGGGTGATGGCGTAATTTACATAAAGAACACCGTTCTCACTTACTGGATGCCGTAAAGCTTCGTTTTAACTACATGGTATAAGACCAATGTAATTACTTATTACAATATCATTATTATGTGAAATTAGCCTTCCTTTACACAATGATTTTATCATTAGTCACTGTATAAAAAAAAAAAAAAAAGACCAAATTTGACGATTACTACACGGGACTGTCTTAGTTCTTGCCAGGGAGCTACACCCTGAGATGGAGACATGCAGGGAGCCGAGGCAGCAGCAACCTGAAAACCGAGACCTATGGGAAAGTGAGGGACACAGAGACGTTGAACTGTGAGTCATTACACCAAGGTCTCTCCGCATCCAAAGGGAAACTCTGGAGCTGGATGGCCCTTTAGAGTTGTCCTAAACTGAAGTAAGGGGACTGCACATCTCTACCCCCAAACTGTCAATAATTGAGTGGGAGCTGTTCTCAGGGAGCAGAGAAGATGTATGCAAGGTTTCTCCCCTCACCAAGGGCATTTCCTAGAAAGGGATCCAGCTATCAACATCCCAACCGGTGTAGAAATAAGTGCCTCAGTCCTGAAGGGGGATCTGAGAGCACATTCCAGAGTCCTGTAAAAGGACAGAGAGTTTCCACAGACTGCTGTGTCAGACAGCTAAGCCAGGCTGTGTAACAAGTAATCCTGAAATTCTAATGACTTAATAAAACATTTTGTTATTTACTCATGCTCCTTGCCCAGCACACAGTAAGCCCTACTCATTAATGTCACTTGAGGACCCAGGTTTACGAAGGCTCACAAACAGCAGGTATTTTTATGATCACTTAGGTAGAAGGACAGAAACATAAGGAATCATGCACTGCCTTGAAGAGACCCAGAAGGGAGTCATGTTTCTTTCACTCAATTTTGTTGGCCAAATTATGTCACATGGCCTAAAATCCACCCAGTGTTCAGAAAAGGAGGAGAGTCAGAACATCTATGACCTGATAACCACCACAAAGGACTGACCCAGCCTGGGCTCTACAGATGTTCACTGCCCATTGAAATATTGACATACTTTTTGTGAATCTTTGCACATTTATTCTTTAATTACAACAAAAGGAGAAGCAGAAGGAAAAGTACATTTGAGAAACTCTAATCTCTGGATAAGAAAACTGAAGAGGTAAATATTTCCATAAAGCACTCCAATAAAGGAATCAAAAGAAAATGCAAAGAAAGCAAGCATGGATGACATTTAAGAAGAGACTGGAAACTGTACATTCCCTAATGTTTTACCCATTTTTTAAGCCCCTAAAGTTATTAGCATAAAAATCCTCAAAACAGGGACTTCCCTGGTGGTGCAGTGGTTAAGAATCCACCTGCCAATGCAGGGGACACGGGTTCGTGCCCTGGTCTGGGAAGATCCCACATGCCACGGAGAAACTAAGCCCGTGCGCCACAACTACTGAGCCTGTGCTCTAGAGCCCGCGAGCCACAGCTACTGAGCCCACGTGCCACAACTACTGAAGCCCGCGCACCTAGAGCCCGTGCTCTGTCTGTAACAAGAGAAGCCACCGCAGTGAGAAGCCCGCACACCACAACAAAGAGTAGTCCCCGCTCGCCGCAACTAGAGAAAGCCCACGCGCAGCAACGAAGACCCAACACAGCCAAAAATAAATAAATAAATAAATTTATTTTTTTAAAAAAATCCTCAAAACAAAAGTCTCTCTGTGTTTTGGACAGAGTGGCAAAGCAGAGAAATGAGACAGTGTTGACTTGTTTATTCCGTTACCCCGTAAAGCTGCAGGAGGAAGAATCCTCAGACTTAAGGAATGAGGGTATCTCCAAAAAAAAAAAAAAAAAAAAAAGAAGGGGAAAATCTGATCTTCTGCAAGGAAAACAGAAAGCCTATGGCTTTGGAAATAATAATGTGAAGCTGTCACAGCAGCGACAAGCACATATTATAGGTTGCCTTGAGAGTGTGTATTTGTGTGGTGTGCATGTGATGTATCTTTGTGTGTGTGTATGTGACCTGGGCTGCTCAGCATACCACTTGGATAGCAACAGCATAATATGGCCAGTGCAGTGATTAGTAAGCACCTTGGGGTTATAATTACGTCTACATATCTACTTCAAAAACTTGAGAGAACTCTTCAACAAATGGTGTTGGGGAAACCAGATATCCACATGTAAATGAATTAAATCAGACCCTAATCTTACACCACTCACAAAAATTAACTTGAAATGAATTAAGGCCTGAAACGTAAACCCCGGGAAGAAAACATAGGGGAAAAGTTTCATAATATTGGTCCAGGCAATGATTTCTTGGATATGACACCAAAAACACAAGCAACAAAAGCAAAAATAGACAAGAAGAACTTACATAAAACTAAAAATCTTCTCCACAGCAAAGGAAAAAAATCAACAAGTAAAAAGTCAACTTCATGAATGGGAGAAAACATTTGCAAACCATATATCTGATAAGGGGTTAATATCTAAAATATAAAATAAATTTCTACAACTCAATAGCAAAAAACAAATAAATAAATAACCTGATTTTAAAATGGGCAAAGAACCTGAATAGACATTTTCCCCAAAAGACGTATAAATTGCCAAGAGACACATGAAAAGATACTCAGCATCAAAAATCATCAGGTAAATGCAAATCAAAACCACAATGAGACATCAACTTACACCTGTTAGAATGGCTATCACCAAAAAGACAGGAAATAAGTGTTGCCAAGGATGTAGAGAAAAGGGAATCCTGTACACTGTTGGTGGGAATTAAACTGGCACAGTCACAATGGAAAACAGTTTGGAAGTTACTCAAAAAACTAAAAATAGAATTACCATATGATCCAGCAATCCCACTTCTGGGTATATATCCCAAAGAACTGAAATCAGGCTGTCAAGGAGATATCTATACTCCCATGTCCACTGCAGTATTATTCACAATAGCCAAGATATGGAAACAACCTAAGTGTCCACTGACAGATGAACAGGTAAACAAAATGCCATACATACATACAATGAAACATTCAGCCTTAAAAGAGAAAGAAATCCTGTCGTTTAAAACAACATGGATGGACCTGAAAGACATTATGATAAATGAAATAAGCCCAGTCACCAAAGTACAAACATTTCATGATTCCACTTAAATGAGGTACCTAGAATAATCAAACACATAGAAGCAGAGAGTCAAATTTTATTTTATTTTGTAAGGAACTATCAGGAAAGTATAAGCTTCTCTAAGTGACCGGGCTAGAGGGAGGGGAAATGGAGAGTTGCTGTTCAACGGATACAGAGTTTCAGTTATACAAGATGAGTAGGTTCTAGATACCTGCTGTACAACTTGGGGACCGTAGTTAACAATCCTGTATTGTGCACTTAAAGATTTGTGAAGTGTAAATCTCATGCGAAGTTGTTAAGTATTCTTACAACATTTTTTAAAAGAAAGAAAATTTTATTTTTTTTATTGAAGTATAGTTGATTTACAATGTTGTATTAGTTTCTGGTGTAGAGCAAAGTGATTCGGTTTTATACATATATTCTTTTTTATATTCTCTTCCATTATGTTTTATTACAGGATATTGAATATAGTTCCCTGTGCTATACAGTAGGACCTTGTTGTTTATCTACTTTATATACAGTTGTTTATATCTGCTAATCCCAAACTACTAATTTATCCCTCCCCGCTCTTCCTCTTTGGTAACCATAAGTTTGTTTTCTATGTCTGTGAGTCTATTTCTGTTTCATAGATACGTTCATATGTGTCATGTTTTAGATTCCAAATATAAGTGATATCATATGGTATTTGTCTTTTTCTGACTTACTTCACTTAACATGATCATCTCTAGGTCCATCCATGTTGTTGCAAATGGCATTATTTCATTCGTTTTTATGGCCAAGTAATATTCCATTCCATACATACATACATGTATATATATACACACACCTCATCTTCTTTATCCATTCATCTGTCAATGGACATGTACATTGTTTCCATGTTTTGGCTATTGTAAATAGTGCTGCTATAAACATATGGGTGAATGTATCTTTTTGAATGATAGTTTTGTCTGGATATATGCCCAGGAGTGGGATTGCTGGGTCAAATGGTAGTACTATTTTTAGTTTTTGAGGAACCTCCATACTGTTCTCCATAGTGGCTGTACCAATTTACATTCCCACCAACAGTGCAGGAGGGTTCCCTTTTCTCCACACCCTCTCCAGCATCTATTACTTGTAGACTTTTTAATGATGGCCATTCTGACCGGTATGAGGTGATACCTCATTGTAGTTTTGATTTGCATTTCTCTAATAATTAGCAATATTGAACATCTTTTCATGTGCCTATTGGCCATTTTTATGCCTTCTTTGAAGAAATGTTTATTCAGGTCTTCTGCCCATTTTTTGATTGGGTTGTTTGTTTTTCTGTAATTGAGTTGTTTGTATATTTTGGAAATTAAGCCCTTGTCAGTCACATCATTTGCAAGTATCTTCTCCCAGTCCATATGTTGTTTTGTTGATGGTTTCCTTTGCTGTGCAAAAGCTGATAAGTTTAAGTAGGTCCCATTTGTTTATTTTTGCTTTTATTTCCATTGCCTTGGGAAACTGACCTAAGAAAACACTGCTACAATTTATGTCAGAGAATCTTTTGCCTATGTTCTCTTCTAGGAGTTTTATGGTGTCATGTCTTAGATTTAAGTAGAGAGAGAATGTTCTATTGCCAATAATAAAAACAAAATATGTATTTGAAAAACCCAAACAGAAATCCGCTAAGAAAAACTATTTCAGGATTGGAAAGTCATTAACTGTATCCAGCTGAACACGACATATGATCCAGGTCTCGCTGAGGCATGAACCGATGGAGGTCAGAGTCCTGACATGGCTTTATGTATCTGCAATCCCCTCCACTGCTCTCTCATCCTGGCAGACCAGGCTCCCCAGAAACCACAACAGGGAACGTCTGCTTCTGTCGCTGCTCAGTCCTCTTACGACTGTAAGTTCTTGGCTGGACTTCCTAACGTTGCTACTGAGGGCCTCAACTTCCCCCTAACTGTTTTCCCTATCTGGGCACTCTTACCCCTCTGCGATCCACTCCTATTCTTCAACGCAGTTCACTTTCCTCTAATAGTGCGTGACTATTATCACGCACTTCCTCTAGGTGCGCTGGGTGTTATGCAAAAGAAACACTCTCTATGGGTCACTTAGAGCAGCACATAATTCCTGACAGTCCCTTTCCAAAATAAAATGTATATGCAAATAAGTCTACACATACACATTTCAGCAACTGCTTTTTTCCCAAAGCGTATCCTCTGATTCTTCAATTTCTTCCCCCTTGAGGGAGTCAGTAAAAGTGGGAGGCTGAAGAAGAGGTATTTCTTTGCTGCTAAACTTCATCACAAATTTACTTTTTTTTGCTCTTTTATAGGAAAGGCTAACTAGAATCACTAATCATCATGTTAACATTTGCATCAAAGGAACAGTGTAATGAGCAATAAAAACATAAGTGAACATTTTATTTCTAAGTGAGTTTCCCCGTTGAGTTTTCTGAATTGTTCATTTCCAGAGTCAAATGCCAGCCTGTGTTTCCCAGTCTTCAGCAATGAGAAACGGCAGATAGGAAAAGGATTGGCACACGCTGTAAATGACTAACATACATTATAAGACTATGCTGAAGATTTAAAGTTAATAGTAGAGGTTTCCAAGTGGTTTTATGTTCAGTATGCAAACCCTAGTTCTATAATCTGAGAGTAAGTAACTACTCATTTTGAACGGTTTTTTACAGAGTCCATCTCAAGTATAGTTCCACCAAAATTTGCTGTATTTAAATTGCCTTAACACTGTCTGTGAATTGCGTTCACTTGAGGAGAGCACGTGAGGAGTTTAAAGTATAATGATTTTCTAAAAATACCAATGATTTGCACATTCTTTTCTATCTCAAAGCAATTGGATTTATTATATATTTTTATCCCCTTGTCAGGCATGGAGAAAGTGGTTAGCAAGAACTCTCAAGTCCTATTGTGCTTTTAAAATAAAACGATCAGACCAAAATCTAAATTTATAATTTGGATGACACTGTGTGTGTCCTCAGTGAGACAATGGCATGCATTCTTCCTATAAGCCGGAGGATCACTTTATATTCTCTGCCTTTACTCATCAGCTTGCATTTCAGCTCTTCAGCAAATGCAACCGCGGCAAACACCCTTAGAGAACAGAATCCATTGCGCAGGTCTGAGTATATACATTACTTGTCCGTCACTATTATAGCAGCTCCCCACCTGGCCATTTGATCAACAGCACAAAGTCGTGCTCACACGTCCCATCACAAATCTTGTTAAATAGTTTCTAAAGGTAACCACACACAACGGAAGAGAAAGGAGAAGTATGCACATATTTCCCAGTAAATAGTCTGTGAATTGTACTCCTGTAAAAATACAAAAACACCTTTGTCTTTAAACGTTGAGGAAGCTCCATAGGTTCTTTACACAACATGGCTCACAAAAATGTATAACTGAAGCACCACTGTTAACTGAATCTAAAAGGTGAGTCAACATAGCTTCGCCATTTGTGAAAAGATAATGTTCCGGTAGAGTCTTTTCCTATAAATTTGGGGGTTTCTTTAGATTCTATAAAAGAGGGATAATAATAACTCTTTCGAAGTATGATATGCAAAATATTTAACTACAAATATGATGTGGGCTCTAACCCACGAGAAGGGGCAGTGACAACTCACTCTGGCCGTGGACCACAGCAAGCCACACCAAGGGGCATCAACCAGCCTTGCCTGGCTCACAGGGCTGGGGGGATTAGGAGATTAAAAAGCAGTGCCCTGGGCTTCCCTGGTGGCGCAGTGGTGGAGAATCTGCCTGCCAATGCAGGGGACACGGGTTCGAGCCCTGGTCTGGGAAGATCCCACATGCCGCAGAGCAACTGGGCCCGTGCGCCACCACTACTGAGCCTGCGCGTCTGGAGCCTGTGCTCCGCAACAAGAGAGGCCGCGATAGTGAGAGGCCCGCGCACCGCGATGAAGAGTGGCCCCCGCTTGCCGCAACTAGAGAAAGCCCTCGCACAGAAACGAAGACCCAACGCAGCCATAAATAAATTAATTAATTAATTTTTTTAAAAAGCGGTGCCCTTAGCAGAGTCAGGCATACAGGATACGCTCAGAAAATGTCAGCATTTTCCAAATCAGGTCTCCTGCACAGTAGGGCTTTTTTTTTTTTATTTATGGCTGTGTTGGGTCTTCGTTTCTGTGCGAGGGCTTTCTCTAGTTGCGGCAAGCGGGGGCCACTCTTCATCGCGGTGCGCGGGCCTCTCACTATCGCAGCCTCTCTTGTTGCGGAGCACAGGCTCCAGACGCGCAGGCTCAGTAGTTGTGGCTCACGGGCCTAGTTGCTCCGCGGCATGTGGGATCTTCCCAGACCAGGGCTCGAACCTGTGTCCCCTCCATTGGCAGGCAGATTCTCAACCACTGCGCCACCAGGGAAGCCCCACAGCAGGGCTTTAATGCAACTGTATACATAGTTCTGGAGCGCTTCCTGTAAATATTAAACATACTACATATCAAAGAGTGACACACAATTATCTGAAAAAATGGGTGTGAAAACCTCAGTAACTGATTCTTCATTTACAATCCAAAGGTAGGAATGCATAGAAAGTTCCACTCCAGGCACAAACCATAGTCAGAGAGGCAGGGAGAAGCATAAAAACCGACAGACGTGAAGGCTTCCAGAGCCATAGGTCACTCACAACAAACAGGGAAACTGGGTGGAGAACTCTTTATCTTCCACAACTATAAGGTCCACCTTTAAACACTAAGGAGTTAGCAGAACAGAACTGGATAAAATTTAACAAGTGTAACTTGCTCACATTCAACGTGGCTTTACACTAAAAAGAAATTCTTGGGAGAATGGAAATATCCAATTCATTAAACGATTCTTCACTGAGTATCTCCCCAAACCAAATCCTCCTGATATGCTGAAATTTCACTTGATTTTCAGGGATTTAAAGTGAATGTTTTCAGGAACACACGTATCTGCTATACAAAGCACATGTCCACAGTCTCATTTTCCAAAAGGAAATGTCAGGACCTGTGGTTGTCCCGGTTGCTATGTATGGAAACAAGAAAGCTCTTAGATGAAGTTCAGAGTCCAGAGCTCGGGGGGATGCACAGCCAGCAGCTGCGGGAGTTAGAACCTTGCTGCCATGTGGACCCTGCAGCTGCCAGATCAGAGACCTCAAAGAAGGCATGGAGTGGAGGGCAGAGTGGAGAGAGGACTCTTTGTTTTCTACTGAAAATAGGGGGAAAGAAAAACAAGCAATGCGGGAATGGCTGATCTAAATGCAATTACAGTACTTAACGAATCCACCATTGCCCACAGTATTTTAAACGATATCAGATGACTAGGAAATTAACTCTAGCATGACTTTAGTCAAAGAACATGATGCGATGAATTCACACAATCTGAATAATTGCAGCTATCAGCTGAAATATCAGCAGGAAGATGAGTAAATAGGTCAGCTATTCTAGGAGATAAATGTGTATCCCCTGATGTCTTCTGCATAACTTTTGTAAAAACAGGCAGTAGCATTTTTCTAATTGTTTTTAAACCTTTCTGCAGAGGTTATATATCTGAAATTCAAGGGCTGGCTGAGGATAATCTCCCATGACCAATTACTTTCCACAGCAAAAGGAGTTACTTACATTTCAGAGATTTCTTTTCTCCATGATGATTTAACATTCTAGAGAACAGATGCATGGGTAGAAGTGGACTCTTTAAAAGAGCTTATGATGATGGCAGACTTTCTGCATACACTAAGAGAAATTTTGAAAAATCAACTGTAAAATGATTTATTAAGTCACTCTCTATTTAGTATTTAGCACTAAGAGTCCAGGATTGACGCCACAGAGTGTGTACCAGAAAGCTTTGTTTTGTTGTTGGTTAGTTTGGGGTTTTGTCTTTTGCCTGGAGAAATTATGAACTGATGGGGAGACATGTTGTCATATGCGTTAGGCTTTTTTTCAAATCTTCATTAGAGGAAATCAGAGCCAAACAAATGCCCTTCCAAGTGTGAGGTCATAGTTGAGTATTAGTTGGCTAATGGCCTAGGCATTAAGTTATTCCTGGGAACCATACTGTTTCAGGGCCCTGTTTGTGGGTAGAAAGCACAGTACAGCATGGCCCCTACAATTCATCCTGTCTCAAGTTAGATAAGGAGTCTACACATGCAAAGCAATGACATCCTGATGATACGGACCTACCTCAGTATCTTCCCCTCTAGTTAATGCTGAATTATATACTTCGGTCTCTTTATACTTTATCCTAATTACTAAGCACCCCTAATCTCCTAGCACTAAAATAGATGTTAGGAAAGAGGGAATAAAAAGTAAACCAGTTCCCTTGTCTCAGAGAGCCAAGAATAAAATTGGGTTTGCATTGATAAAATGGGCATTTGGGGAGAAATTCCAACTTTCCTGATTCTAGCAGTGGAAATGCCTTGGAATCATAGAATATTAGAACTGAGAAAAGATCTCAGAGGCCAAAAGCACCAAACCTTCTTGTTGCATAGATGACAAAATTCAAAGTCAGGGAATGTAAATAATTTTCTCTATTACTGCTGTTGTCTAAACAGCAATACAAGCTGCCTTCGTATGATAGAAGAAAGACCTGCTTTTCACGTGCTCAAAAGCTAACTGCCTATTCATGAAGAAAGGGTATTCCATCAGGAACCTCTCTCTGTCCTGCTTTGGAACAAGAGCTCTGCTCCTCAGGGATTTAGCAAAAGTTGAACATAGAAGGGGGAACCTAAATAAAGTTTCTCACAGTTATTAGTAAGCAAAAACCTGTTGAAAAGACTACTGATGACTGGTTCACGTGAATTAGAAATAACGGACGATTATAGTTATTTATGGTCTCCTACTTCATGTTCACACTACTAATTAATTACACTAATTAATTTACACTAATTAAAAACTTGTTTCCAATATAATTCTTAACTTAATGGCTTCACTGCAACACTTTGGTTAAACTAAATCAAGAATTTTCATCACTCACCCAGTAGGACAATATATATTGCATTCCAGTCATATGTTCTTATTATAATACTATTTTCCATTTATTGAGAAAGTATCCTAGGCAATGTATTGTGTGAGTAGCTTTATTTACATTATTTCTCGCTCTTACAGCTATTCTAAAAGGTAAGAATTATTATCTCCATTTTTTAGATGCATGACTTTATCTTCAGAGGGATTAAGCAATTGAGCCAAGATCACAGTGTGAGGGCACAGTCAAACCCAGAGCCCTCAAGCTCCAAAGCCAGATTCTCAACTATGCATCACAGCTTCCATAACTTGTCAGTTCTTCCACAATCAGAGAAAATTAACTGTTCACTTATTTTTAAAAGATTACCCATGTCATCAGAATGGAAAGATAATTAGATTATGCTGCAAATTCTACAAACGTCAATGAATAATTAAGACTTTCTAAGACAGCTAGAAATTGGAAGCTGACCTCCTGTACAGCTTGAAAATGGTTCCAGGTTATCTAGTTGAAAAGGAAAATTGGCAGTTGATCGTCACGGAACGTCCGGAGTAATTTCAAATCAGCCACACAGAGGAATAAGAAACGAAAGCCTCTGTAAATAGGCAAATATTAAGTATATTCCAGGGCAAGACCCAGGACTATGAAATTACCAGAACACAAAGGCAGAACAAACACTGAGACCTTTCCCTCAGCCAGGTTGAACAATGATTTTCAAAAGAGATAGCCAGAGCTATGATGTGACATTTTAACATCAACTCAAGAGGGTCCCTCCTTTCAAACACCAGATGTTCCCTTTATTTCATCTTCTGTTCAACCCTGATTTTTTATTCCTGGGAAGATTGCATAGTCAGCTTCAAACCTGTCGCCTTTGGGTTCTGCCTAATTCCTTCAGCAGAAAACATATCAAAAAATACTATCGCTGATGAACAACATAATCAACATATGCACACTGACAGATTACTGAACACACGCAGGGTCAAACAGCTGTGAAGCCACAGGGCACGATGTGAACTGGGATGTGTCTACCTTTAACACTTTCCCAGTCATCTCCCTTTTAAACGATCATGGCCAGAACCAAATAGCTATTATACTCTTTCATCCACACTCTTCTCCCTGGGTGGGGCTGGGCTGGGAAGATGCCACAGATTTAGCAGGGGTCAGCAAACCATGGCCCATGGGCCAAATCTGGCCCACCACCTGTTTTTGTAAATAAAGTTTTATTGGAACACAGCCACACTCATTCGTTCACATACCACAGATGCGGCTGCCTTCAGAGTTGAGTCGTTGTGACAGAGACTATATGGCCCACAAATTGAAAATATGTACTACCTGGCCTTTTACAGAAAAAAAAAAAGTGCCAATCCCTTGTTAGGACATGGAAAGAAAAGACCTTGGTCCAGAAAAGTTCAAATGTGAATAATCAAAAGAAAATCAGAAATCTAAACTCATAAACGCAGACATGAAAACGAGAGAGAGCAGCGCTGGGAAAATGGCAGGAGTTTTCTACCACCCTCCCCAGAAGGAACACCGATTTTGACCATCACTCACAGAGGACAGTACCTTTGTAGAAGTCCAGGAGTCCAGCAGAGAAGTTCCAGCACAGCCCTGGAGAGAAAAAAAATCTGAGGTGAGACACAATGAAGAGGGTAAGAGGAACAGTTTGATTTTACCACATCATCCCTTCCCCAAGGCGGCACAGCTCAGTGCCCAGGAGAGAAACCTCAGCATGATTTCTCCTGGGGTAGAAAGAGTCTGTGAATGAGCACCTGGCCTTCCCTGGTGTGCAGGACGCTGCCAGAGAGACCCAGCTCTTTCCTGCCCCATCCAGAAAACTGAGAGGAGTTGCATGACTTGGGGGAGGGGAGGGGTGGAGAGGACAACAGCCACAGGCTCTCAGGGGATGACAAAGGGACGCAGATCCTACAAACTGCTTCACGGATTCCATCAGGAAGCTGATCCCCCCAGCTGGCCCCTGGGCACCCCTAACACTCTGTACGCCTCACCCCACACATCCTCACACTGTGGCTAGCTTCCACACGAGCGCAAGCCAGCCTGAGTCTGCGGGATTGGGAGAAAGCACACAAATGTGAGCATTCAGCACTACCCTAGGAAAAGCAAAGGGAGGCTGTCAGCACTCAGCCTGGCTTCACAGGATCAAGAGAAGACACACAACCTGAAGAATTCCCCCCCAAGAGGGAACAGGAAGTGTGAGCAGCTGTATCCATAGAAAAGGTCTGAGAAAGCGTCAGAATACCTAGCAGGGCTGACAGAAGGTATTTCTCTTCCAAAGCCAATCAGTAAAGACTGGAGGAGGTGACTGCTTCTTCAAAAATGCAGACAGCAGTGCAAGACTTCAAGGAACATGAAAGATCAGGGAAACATGACCACCAAAGAACACAGCAATTTTCCCGAAACCAGCTCCAAGGAAATGGACATCTATGATCTGCCCAATAAAGAATTCAAAATAGCTGTTTTAAGGAAGCTTAGGGAGCTACAAGAAAACACAGAAAGACAATTCAACAAAATCAGGGAAACAACATACAAACAAAACAAGAAATTTAACACAGGGGTAGAAATCATAAGAAAGAACCAAACAGAAATTCTGGAGCTGAAAAATACAATGAATGAAATGAAAAATGCAAATGGACAACTCTCTCATGCAAAAGCATTTAAACACCAAGAAGGAATAGCCTGTATTTTGAAGGCACTGCCTTTCATGGGAAAGCAGCTTTCCACATCCACTAATTGGGTTTACACTGGCATAGCTACTCTCTGGAAACAGAGACAATAATCATGTGAAATAGAGCAATGAGGAGTGGAAATACCAACCAAATTCCTGACTAACGTTTGTGGTACAATTGTTCCCTTAGGTACAAAGTGAAATGGTTTGCATCCACATCCAATTTACACACCTATATTTGTAATATACCTGCATGTGTATGTGCGTGTGTGTATATGCTTAAAATATTTGTGTTTCAACTACTCTTGTATGTATATATACATTCCAATAAAGACAAGATTCATTTGCATATAAAATGAATTTGGAAAGAATATGGTTTTAGCTTATTTGGAAAGAATATGGTTTAGTTGTGCCATCACTAAATACATGTTGATTTGTTCAACCAGTACATTCAACAAATACTGCATGTCAGGCATGATTATAGGGTCCATGAACGCACTGGAGGGGAAAAAACAGACAAAAGTGTCTCCATTTTTTTTTTTTTACTAGTTTACATCCTAGTAGGGATGGAGGAGAAACTGACAATAAGCCAAATTATATTATCTATTGCTGTGTAACACTACACAAACTTAGTGGCTTAAAATAACACACATTTATAATCTCACGTTCGTGTGGGCCAGGAGTCTGAGCATGGCTTAACTGCATCCTCTGATTCAGGGAGTCCCACAGGGCTGTGATTTCATCTGAGAGTCTGATCTGAAGGCTCAACTGGGGAAGAATGTGCTCATGTGGTTGTCGGTAGAATTTAGCTGCCTGAGGATTCTTGGATCTAGTGTCTTGGTTACTTGTTGCTATTGACAGAAGGTCACCGTTAGTTCCTTGTCACATGGGCCTCTGCAACAGGGCAGCTTGCTTTATCAAAGCCAGCAAGGGAAGATCTTCTAACAAGACAGAGTCACAATCTCTTGTAACCTGACCGTAGAAGTGACACCCCATCACCTCTGCTGAATGTTCTTTTAGAATTGAGTCATAGCCTACACTGAAAAGGATGGGATCACACAAGGCTATGACTCTCAGGAGGCAGGGACCAGCAGGAGCCATTTTTTTTTTAACATCTTTATTGGAGTATAATTACTTTACAATGGTGTGTTAGGTTCTGCTGTATAACAAAGTGAATCAGCTATACATATACGTATATCCCCATATCTCTTCCCTCTAGTATCTCCCTCCAACCGTCCCTATCCCACCCGTCTAGGTGGTCACAAAGCACCGAGCTGATCTCCCTGTGCTATGCGGCTGCTTCCCAGTAGCTAGCTATTTTACATTTGGCAGTATATATAAGTCCATGCCACTCTCTCACTGTGTTCACGCAGCCAACCCCAGTCCTCTCCCTGGGATCTGAACTCTGAAGCCCAAGCCTCAGCTCCCAGACCCCACCGGCCCTGGCGGGCGAGCAGACAAGCCTCTCGGGCTGGTGAGTGCTGGTTGGCACCGATCCTCTGTGCGGGCATCTCTCTGCTTTGCCCTCCGCACCCCTGTGGCTGTGCTCTCCTCCGTGGCTCTGAAGCTTCCCCCTTCTGCCACCCGCAGTCTCCGCCCGCGAAGGGGCTCCTAGTGTGTGGAAACCTTTCCTCCTTCACAGCTCCCTCCCACTGGTGCAGGTCCCATCCCTATTCTTTTGTCTCTGTTTTTTCTTTTTTCTTTTACCCTACCCAGGTATGTGGGGAGTTTCTTGCCTTTTGGGAGGTCTGAGGTCTTCTGCCAGCATTCAGTAGGTGTTCTGTAGGAGTTGTTTCACATGTAGATGAATTTCTGATGTATTTGTAGGGAGGAAGGGAAGAAGGTGATCTCCACGTCTTACTCTTCTGCCATCTTGAAGGTCTCTGACACATGAGCCTTTTTTTTTTTTTTTTTGGCTGCGTTGGGTCTTCGTTGCTGCGCACGGGCTTTCTCTAGTTGTGGCGAGCGGGGGCTACTCTTTGTTGCAGTGCGTGGGCTTCTCACTGCGGTGGCTTCTCTTGTTGCGGAGCACAGGCTCTAGGCGGGCAGGCTTCAGTAGTTGCGACACACGGGCTCAGTAGTTGTGGCTTGCAGGCTCTAGAGCGCAGGCTCAGTAGTTGCGGCGCATGGGCTTAGTTGCTCCGCGGCATGTGGGATCTTCCCGGACCAGGGATCAAACCGTGTCCCCTGCACTGGCAGGTGGATTCTAATCCACTGTGCCACCAGGGAAGTCCCCAGGAGCCATCTTTAAAGTCGGCTTACCACAGTGGGGGAGAACACATAGGGCCTGGTGGGCCACTGGGAGGAAATGGATTTTACTAGGATGTAGAAATTGATGTTACAGCAATGTATGAGATGCAGCTCAGGGTCCACTGAGTTGTGATGTATACTGACCACGTGTCTACTTCACCACCACCCACATTGTTCCCATGAGACCCCACAACTTCCCTGTCTGGTAGACAAGGACTGTAGTATTAATTTTTCAGCATCCTGTGCAGAACCTGTCCTGAGGCCACAGGCTTTTTCCCAGTCACTCATAATCTCTCCCTGTATCATTCCTTCACGTACATTTTCTCCCATTTTTCTCCCCACCTATCTCTTTCCTGCTGAGAACCACCTCTTGCATTAATCATGGCCCTCTCTTCCTCTTCTGGCCAACAGCATCACTACCAGACTATCAATACCATTAAATTATTTAGCATCTTGATAAGTGAATCTTTCATCCAATTCAGAATAGGGGACGCAGCTACAACTAAATTAAATTGTAAAGTTATCCTCTGACTTTTGATGCATGTGTTGAGAATATCTGGAGTGGAACATCAGTGACCATGAATACTATTTAACTGCTAGCTACACTTGGTCAAATCACTGTTTTGCTATGGGCCGTGCCAGTTCTTTACAGCGTCCCAGATACTCTCTTTCTACCTTGCTTCTCTTTTCTCACCCCCTTTATACTGAAGTTCATGCCTTTCTCTATTACTTGTCACTTGATCTCCCCAGAAAGCTGGGTCCATTGGCTAATAACTGTCACTGTTACCATAAGTTTTCTCTATGAATTGATGCTTTTCCCATCCAATCTGTCTTTCAAAAGCCCTGCCAGGGATCCCTTGCTGCCTGACCTCCACATCCAGTTTCTTCTTTGCTGGCATGTGAATAAACTAATAATTGCAAACTTATGGAGGAGTGCTCCATTTCTGTACTGAGATCATATGAGAGTGATCAAGGATAACATCACAACAGTACAAATTTTAAAATACGGCTAGGTCGGAAAGGAGCATCTTTAAATATTTAAACAAATGAGAGGTGACACCTTAGTTTCTTGAAGTACTTTCAAGCCATGTGACCCTATTGGCCATAAGGCAACATCTTTTGAAGCAGAAGGAAAGAGTTGTTATGATGCACTTTCTTTAACAGGAGTTTTGTTGTTCATATTTTTTGGGGAAAAACATGTTCTCAGAAATTGCTAAAAACACTTTCCTAATACTTATTCTTCTCCTCGTGATCAAAACAAGTATGACAAAGTCTACATTTGCCAGAAAAAAAGTACAATATTTTCCCTCAGGTTTTGAAACCCCTTGAAAACCTCTGTAACCTGCTGCTTTGTTTTTACAGTAATCGAAGCTAAATTGGGGCTTAGAGAAAAATGAAGCATTCAACACAACTGAAGGAATTCCATCGCAATGCTGCACAGATTTTCCAAATGCTCAACTTCTTCCCCTGGTGTAAATATAGCCTTTATCATGAAATTGAACAAACATTTTTCTAAATTTGTCTCTCAGGAGCAAGCCTACTCTGAACAGCATGGAACATTTTATCCTCCAAAGATAGGCTGAAAGCTCTAAATTACTCATTATATGGCTTAACAAAAGAAGCTCATCGTTAGTTAATTGAAGATAATATGGCCTTGTTCCCTGATGCAGATATATTAAAATTGCTGGTTATTTCTGTAGTTAATCTCTTCTGCAAAAAACCCTCAGTCATAAAATTTTTGTTCTTATGATAAGAAATGAGACAGCATGAAATAAATATTTGATTTGGAGCTAAGAGGATGTAGAATACTAAAGAGGAGAGGATTATATTTCTGAAAAACTTGCAAAATGTCAACTCTCCCAAATGGTATTCAACCCAGTCATCTCAAAGAAAAATATTTCCATTAGGGCCGTGGCTAGGGTGAGACAAGTGCTTAGGGTGCAAAATTTCAAGGGGCGCCCCACTTGCCTTACCCTAGTCCTGGCCCCAGTTGGACATCTGAGCTATACTCCCTGAAATTGCCTCTTACCTAATTTTGAATCAGCCATTTAATTGCTCCCTTGTTCTTGGACTTCTATACTCCTATTTATTTTGCTCCTTGGATCTTTTATTCAATCCATTACAACTACAACACAGACAGTGGGTTCCTAGAGGTAATGGACTTGCCTGGGGGCACAAACAATGACCCTGAAGCCGTGGCTACTGCTGTAAAGGGCTTACACTCGAGTAGGGAAAAGAGCACGCAGATTTCTTCTGCCTAAGGAAAGCCTTGCTTGGACCACCCTCTGCCCTTCAGACTTGGGTCCTAATTCCTCAGGCCCTACGTGGCCAGATGACAGCACATCCCCTGCTATTCAGTTTCCAGCCCATGACAAGCACTCCTCTTCACATGTAACTTGAATGAAAGCCCTGTGAGACCATGTGAGACCTCCTAACACACTGCAAACCCAGAACTTTAAGCATCATTGCATGTCACTGACCTGAGGCTCTCCATGTAATTGAACACCCCTTCTTTCTCGAGCATTCCTCCTCTCTGTCATGATGGCTTGCCTCCAATATTTCTCATCCCTCTCCAGCTACTTCAATAGCATCTCTTTCCTTTTTTTTTTAACCTGTCACCTTCTTCCTAAATGTTGACACTGTTTATAATCAAAACTGTCTTCTCTTGCTGCTGTGTGTAACCTCCCTGATCAATCCCAGCACTTGCAAGAGTCTACTTGCTATGCATACACCACTGACCACAATCTGTATCCACCGCCAAACCCTTTCCACTGGGAACCATGTCTTCTTAACTCTTCAGATACATTTATTAAATTACTAAGTCCCTAGGCCTTCTAAGTGCCTAGATGAACCAGATGACCTCAGAGCTCAGGCTGCAACCCCGTGGAGGGTGCTGACCAGCTCAGGAAGAGAAACATCACAATGTGTGTTATAATTAAAGCACAAATCTGGCGCTCCAGGGCGCTGCTGCTCAAACTTCAGTGTGCAACCGCAACACCTGGGTGTCTTGTTAAAATGCAGATTCTGACTCAGAAAGACTGGGCTCTTCAGAGGGTCTGAAGACTGCATTTCCACCAGCCCCCAGGTGGTGGCGCTGCTGCTGGCCCATGGAGCACACTTGGAGGAGCCGAGCTCTGGGAGGCTTCCAGACCCCAACTTAGTCCGTGAAGTCAAGGAAGTGATGCCTGAGCTAAGTCTTGAGGACGGGCTGAATTTGCCAGGGGACCACACGGGAAAAGACAGTCTGGGAGGAGGAAAGCGCAGGGTCAAAAGGGCAGACATGTGAGAACACGGCGATTTGGGAAAACTCTGCCTGGAGCCCAGGGCAGTAGAGGTGGGAGAGCCGGGTGGGTGGAGTGGGCTGTGGAGGAGGTGGACCTAGAGAGAATCAGAAACCAGGTGATGCATGTCCTTGACGGGGAGACCCTCAGAATGAGAGGAGAGCGGACCACTGCAAATCAACCCACGACACTCATCTGTACTGAGCACCCTGAGGGTCACGGGCCATCTGTGTCCAGGGTCTGGGCCCCTCCCCACAGGCAGTGCTTGGCCAAGCCTGGTTCCCCAAGTGGCCCCTGAAAGCATGGCTACCGTGCCTGGGGTTCCTTTTTGTCCCTGGGTGAACAGTTTTCTTAAACCTCCGACTTGCTCACGACAATTATTCCAGTGATTAAAGATTAGTGTGATATGTTCCCAAATAGTGGGGACTGAAAACAAATCACCAAAACATCATACAAATTCACCCCAAACAAGTGACCTCTGCTAGTGAATCAGTGAGTGAATGAATGAATGAATAACACAAGAAGATGCTTTCGGTAGGAATTCGGTAGAGAAGAGTCAGTACTGTTTAAAGCAGTGTTCTCTAAAAGAAATATAATGCGAGGAACATATGTAATTTTAAGTTTTCTAGTAACCACGTTTAAAAGCCAACAGAAACATGTGAACTGTATTTTAATAATACATTTTATTGAACCCAACGTATCCAACATATTATCATTTGAACATGTAATCGATATAAGAGATTACTGACAGGTAGTTTACACTTCTTTTTCACGAGGTCTTGGAAATCCTCATGTGTATTTCGCACTTAGGTCACATCTCAATTCAGGCTCATGCTTTTTCAAGTGCTCAGAAGCCCCGTATCGCTGGTGGCTAGACAGTATGGGTTTAAAGGGTGCACAATCAACTCCTTAACTTGCATCTCTTCCTCATTCACTCACTGTGTGGGCTTGGTCAGGTGACTTCACCAACATGCCTCATCTGACATGGAAACAGGTGGCCTTGATCCATGTTCCCCAAATGGTAAAGCACAGAGCCTAAGACATGGTGCTGTAGACAAAGGCATGAGCACTTCACCGGGCAGGGTCCTGGGGCCGGGGTTGGGGAGGGGTGAGCAAACGCTGAAATTACCGCAGCTATCATCCTGGATGTTCCAGTCTTCAAGTAGCCTCCCACCCTCTAAAAGGAGGGGAAGCAAGACACTTTAAGATTGCTAAGGTCACTCAAACTCAACACTTGGCTGCAACTTGTGGGGGCAGATTTTGGTCTGGGGGTTTTTTGTTTTATGGTTTTTAGGGTTTGGGGTTTTTTATGATTCCACAAACGGAAGCGAAAATAAAGCAATAGCTTGTGCATTATTCACCTGATTGGAACAGGCATGTTTACTGCACTCAGATGGTACAGAAACAAGTCTATAAACCCGGCGCCTGCCTCTGCACTATTTAAAGCTAACTGAGCAACAATGATGTCTTTAAGCACAGTGAAATACAGGGGTAACACACCGAAAACTGCTTTACACTAAGGTCAGCTCCTACACTTTAGAGAATGACAGAGAAGAGTCCGCGTTTCCTTTCTTCTCTTTTTCAAAAGATCAGCAAAACTTACTCGACAGCTCAGTTTCTTCTTTTTTTTTTTTTAAATACCACTTTTATTTATTTATTTTATTTTTATATTTATTTTTGGCTGTGTTGGGTCTTCATTTCTGTGCAAGGGCTTTCTCTAGTTGTGGCAAGCCGGAGCCACTCTTCATCGTGGTGCGTGGGCCTCTTCACTATCGCGGCCTCTCTTGTTGCGGAGAACAGGCTCCAGACGCGCAGGCTCAGCAGTTGTGGCTCACGGGCCTAGTTGCTCCGCGGCATGTGGGATCTTCCCAGACCAGGGCTCGAACCCATGCCCCCTGCATTAGCAGGCAGATTCTCAACCACTGCGCCACCAGGGAAGCCCCGACAGCTCAGTTTCTTAAGGAAACTCCTTTTTCACTTGTTTTGCTTGTTTTTAATGTTCCTTTTTAAGGCTGAGCAAATCCAGGAGCAAGTTGGAGGCCAGGGCTCCGTATTCAGCTGTGCGAGGACAGGATTCGGCATGGCGCCTAGCGGCCAGCTGGCACTCAGTGTATGCTGACCAAGTACAGGAGACAGCATTGCAGTCCTCACCACGGACTCGCCAAATGTACTGACTACATGTGGCAAGTACTTACACGGCGCCCCTGAGAGGAGGGGGAATGCACTGCGGTGTTCTCTACCATCGCCAGGTATGGAGAAGGCAGCTAGACAGAGCTCCAGAGGGAGCTCATAGCCGGCCCATGTCCACGCCCACCCCCTGGGAGGCAATGAGACAAAAGGTAGCCTCTTTATCTTTCTCCCCCAGCCCTGGGTCTTCACTGCAGCACTTTTTTTCTGCCTTACCAAATGTCTTTCTTGTCAATTTATTTTATTTTACTTTAAAATCTTTTTATACATATATATACACAATTTTACATAATGCCCAAATGTGATTATCTCACACACATTAGTTCATGGTTTAAGCAGCCTTCTGTATGTGTGCACGTGTGTATGCCATTTTGCTTGTCTTCTGTCTGCCATCCACACCATTCCTCTTTACCACCCACTCTGCTGCCACTGCCCTCCCTGGTAACCCATGTGAAGAATCTACAGTATATCTTTCCACACGCTTCTTCATACTTCATCATACATGCGCACACAGAATTTTGTCCTTGTTTTATAAAAATGGAATATTATATACACCTTTCTGCTTCTTGCTTTTCCCCCTCAAAAATGTCTTGCAGAACTTCCTGCACGCCAGCTGATATATTCAAATTCACCCTTTTGAGTGGCTGCATGACATGCTATGCCGTGTTGTCAATATATCCTAATTTAGTCTAACTTCCCTGTTGAAGGGCATTTTCTTTGTTTCTGGGTTCTTGTCAGCTTGAACAAGGGTCACTATATATCCTGAAACACCGGTCCTTACTTACTGAGCTTTATTTCTAGGGATGAAGGTCCAAGCTGGGATGGCGGGGTCAAAGAGTATATATGTTGAACATTTTAGTGGCGATCAACATATTAATATCAAAAGGGCTATAAACATTCATCTTAGCAGCAGCAGTATACGAAAGCACCCATTGTTCCACATACCTTCGGCATGTGTTATTGCCTTAACATTATTTCATAGCATTTCTGTACCTGAAGTAAATGTCAGGTGAGCGATACGCACCCACAGGATGTCCCCTTTGCGGGACACCAGGAAGTCCTGCTCTACGTGAGTGCAGGAGGAACAATGCTAGAAGACCCTCAGCAGACCTAGTTTCGGATTCACACTCTTCACCCTGATCTGAGAACTTGAGTGAGTCCTCTATTCTTACTGAGCCTCTTTCTGCATTTGTTAAAAGGACACAAATACACATATACATATACATATGCATTTTAATATTAAAGGGTTGACAAGATTATGTGCATTTATCAGGCCAAGATCAAACTGAAGCCAAGAATCAAGAAAGGATAGCAGAACGTTAAAGCCATTTTTTTCCCTGAGGGCATCTGGTCAACCTGGTGAATTTTAGTTTTTGTTTTTAATTTCTCATAGGGTGCAGGAGATAGAAGACAAAACCCAGGGCTCACCCAGGGTGGGAAATCTAATAGAGGACATTTCTACTCAAATCTGGGATATCCGAAATGCTACACCCTCAGTGTAAGTTTGAAGCAAAATAAACTCTTAACCAAACTGCACCATAAAAGGACTACAAGGATAGTTTCCTGGATCCTGAGAAAAGCAGCAAAGGAATAAATACTGAGAAGCTGTAATAAAAACTAGCACTCATATGGATTTGCAACTCAAGTATACATATCATGTGGGAAGTCCAAAAAATGTTAAGCTATCGATTTAGCTCAAACCAGAACCTCTAGAACTATCTATGGTGAAGTGCTGGGCTGTTTCTTTCATTTTCCATTTGTAAAATGCAATAAAAATGAACTGCACAAAAAATGATATGGAAAAAAGGACAAACACAGCACACTGATACTATCTATAGCAATGTCAAGTTACCATAAAAATTTCCAAATGTCACTCTCATTTTCCATGCTTACTGTACCAAAGGTTACACGATTTTCTGGAATGAGAGCTGGTCCCAAGAATCCAGCAGAAGAAGTACAGTTCCTCTCTGCGGAACACACTCTCCTCTTTAAGCCTTAGGGAATTCTCACAATAATTTTCCAAGGAAAAAGCACATTTCACAAGTAAGAGAAAATCACCAAACGCACAAGATAACTAGGCACCGTGAGGGGGAATTAACGAGACAGAAAACCAGACTTGCAAAACCTTCAGATACTGACATTATCACACAACAAATCCAAAACAAACTTGCTGATTATGTTTAAAAGAATGAAATATAAAGAGACTACTATAAAAGTGACCTAGCAGACTTGAAAAGAACCAAACAGAAATGGAAAGTAAAATAATACAGAGAAAGACAAGTATCATATGATATCGCTTATATGTGGAATCTAAAAAAAAATGGTACAAATGAACTTTTTTACAAAACATAAATAGAGTAACAGATGTAGAAAACAAACTTATGGTTACTGGGGGAAAAGGGGAGTGGGGATAAATTGGGAGATTGGGATTGACATATACACACTACTATATATAAAATAGATACCTAATAAGAACCTATTGCATAGCACAGGGAAGTCTACTCAATATGGGAAAAGAATCTAAAAAAGAGTGGATATATGTATATGTATAAGTGATTCACTTTGCTGTACACCTGAAACTAACACAACATTGTAAATCAACTATACTCCAATAAAAATTAATTTTAAAGAAAGAAAATTAAAATTCCATAAATGGGTGTAGCAGCAGACTAAACATGGCTGAAGAGACAATTAGGTAACAGAAGCATAGGGCAGATATTATCCAGAATGCAGCACAGTAAAACAAAGTGATGCAAAAGATGAAAGAGAAGTTTAGAAACACAGAGGGCAGAGATGACATAAAATGGTTTCTCAGAGTCTCAGAAGAAAAGAAAGCAAATAGGGCAGAGGAAATAATTTTTTTTTTAAAGTTCTTTTTCCAGAATGGGTAAAAAATATCAATCTACAAATTCAAGATTTCCTAGAAATTCTAAGGAAAATTCATAAATAAAAATGAACACCTTAACAAGTCATAGCAAAATTTGAGAACACCAAAGAAAATCTTAAAAAAGAGAAGAAAAAAGAAAGGTGGCCTGGAAGGAGTGACAGGCTGACAGCTGATACTCAACAAGAAGGACAGAAGCTGGGGGAAAAGGGACTGAATCCTGCTGTCAGCCACAGGAACGAGCAGGGAAGCAGAGACCCCTCCAAGTGAGCCTGGAGACCCTGCAGGCCAACACTTCGACTATAGCCCGTGAGAGGCGCTGAGCTGGAGGACCCAGCTGAGCTGTACCCACATTCCTATGGAAATGGTGAAAGGATAAACGCATAATAATGACAAAAACGAGATGATACATGATAATACATGTCTGCTGTTTTGAACTGCTAAGCTTGGGGGTAATTTGTTACGCAGCAATAGACCACTAATACAGTTAGCACTCATCTTTTCTACCTGCCAGCAAATAGAGGCACTACTCAGCAATTCAAACATGAAGATACAACACAGGCTGGGGGAGGAAGAGGCATGGATAGTCCACCATCCGGCCGACTGTCCGTGGAGAAGGGACAAGGTGCCATGATGTACTAGTCTGCCAAAGCTGCCATAACAGAGCACCACAGACTGGAAGCTTCAACAACAGAAATCTACTGTTTCCCAGTTATGGAGGCTGGGGGTGGTTCCTCCTGAGGTCTGTGAGGGAAGGACTGTCCCAGGGCATTCTCTCTGGCTTGCAGATGACCGTCTTTTCTCTACGACTCCTCACTTGGTCTTCCTTCTGTGTGTGTCTGTCTCTTTGTGCAAATTTCTCCTTTTCACAAGGATACCAGTCATACTGGATCGGGACCCAACAAATAACTTCATTTTAACTTGATTCCCTCGTAAAGACCCAATCTCCATAAAGGGTCACATTCTGAGAGACGTGAGGTTTAGGACCTCAACATATGAATTTGAGGGGGACACGATTAAAGCCATAACATGCAGTGAGGGACATTTAGATACAGACTGCATATTATTCAGACATAGACTCAGTGTTTGAAATCAAAAGTTCATTCCAGACCAAAATAATTCCTGCATATTGTTTTACTTGGTTCAAATGGAGGCTGTAACTGTAACATTCGTCTTGCCTGTCATTTATGCAGCTGTGGGGTCCGATATGGTCCGGAGGGATTTTTTGTTATGGTTTTTGCTCTTTTGTTATCAGTTTTAAGAAAACATAATAAAAGCCAAAGCACTGAAAACATGTCCACTTGGTATTAGATGAAGCCAGTTTAACCTGGCACTGGCTAAGTTCAATCACAGCACTGTTTACGGATGAACTTTTTAGTTCATCCACATAAATCACAACTAAGCTAATTAAAATCCCAAATGGAAGTGGTAACTCAGCTGTCCTGTGTCCCAGTTCTCCACCGAATCTATCCATAATGAAACATGAAGATAGTAAAATTATTCTAGGGGTCACAGCCTAGGATACACTTCCAAAACTCGTAAACAATCCTCACTTGCATGCCCACAGCAGCTGACACAACAGTAGAAATGAAGCAAATGAAGCAAATGAAGCCAGGGGCTATGCAAGATGTCCCTACTGAGTGCGGCCTACACGGTGAATTAAGACTTCATCTCCCTGGATGGGGGGTAGCAGTTATCTGCAGAAACGCAGGAATCAAGCTCATGTCCCAGAAACAGCTCCATTTTCTTTCAACACGGGGACTACATTTGCTCTAATACTGTTCAGGTGTGTGCCTGTGTGGGCCTCATTCCACGCAGCCCTGATTTCCCTCAGTAACAACAAAGCCTTTTAAACCAAAGACTTTGGGTTAAGGCTGCCCCTGAGGACCACTGGTAAGCCAGGAACAAGCGGGGTGATGCGGTGGATGTCTCTGTTGCTGAAGGGAAGCATCACGTCAAGGTGGTCCCATTTCCACCGGAATGGACTTTCTGGAACGAAGCACAACAGTGCAATCACCTCAGCAGAAAACTGCTTGGAAAGGGTGAAAGCAAATAGATGGAAACCAATTTGTGAAACAGCACAGCATTCTAAGTTCATTGAATAACAATAAAAATTGTAACACTGCCTGAAGGCAACGAAAGATCCATATTCTGGGAGAAAAAGAAAAACAATAGAAGAAGAATAGCATTATTTCAGGCAAGGCAACATACTAAAGCAATGAATTTTCAAAGTGGGATATATGTCACAATAATGAAAGCTATGTTTAAATCAAAGGTTCTTAGGCAACGCCTGCCAAATTCCAGTGGACGGCCAGTAAAACAAACTATGAGAGAGACAGACAGAGAGACAGAGAGTCCAGAGACAAAGACAGGGGGTGCCTTGGCTGGCAAAAAACATTGCTCCCCAAAGGAACTGCCTGAGGTTTTGTTCTGTTTAACTGTGGGCTATGCTTTCTTAGTTCTCATTTGACGGCTTTCAAAGAGAGCCGGTTTTACAAAACATCCAGGCTGCGCCCCTGAAAAAGAAATTACCAGCATGCTTGCAAACTCTGCTCCGCCAAAGGAAATTCTTAGATTCACCAGGGCTTCACATAAAGAGGCGTCCTCTCTATGGAGTCACTAACAAGATTCATAACGAAAGTGAGCCAATGAGAAAAATGCACACAGCTAACCTTCTCTAAGCCAAGATGGACACAGTTATAACTGGCAAAGAAGTATTTTTAAACAAGATTACTCTAAATTTTCCTTTTGTCCTTAAAACCTGTCTGTATCATGGTCCACAAATTTCAAAAGTGCTTCCCTCACTGCAGGGAGAATCAGTTTCATTTAAATACCCATACACATCTGAAATATAAACAAGAGAAACTTGATAGAAATTAACTTAAATAACCTACATATTTAGCAGATGTGAATTATAGATCTTAAACACATATAACTCACACTTGGAAGCAGTAGTTCTTAATGTTTACTGTGATCCTAACGCAAGTGAAAGGAATAATAAATGAACCTGTCTGCAACAGGCATGTTGGTGGACTTCTTAAACCCGTATGGACACGCAAGCCAGCCTCTCATCATGACACCCACTGAAAAGCATTTATGGAGAACTTGGTTTATGCCAAGCCATGGCCCAACCGTTGGGGCCACAGTAAGAAATAAAATAGTCAAAATTCTATGCCCTCCTGGCATCCACATTCTAGCAGTGGAAGACAGATAATAGACAAAGTAAATAAAACATATCATATTGTAGATGTTGGTTATTGGTTTCCTATGGCTGCTGTGACAAATTACAACAAACTTAGTGATTTAAAACAACATAAATGTTAATATGTAGTTCTGGAAGTCCAAAGTTCAAAATATTTCCTTGGAGTTGGACATATGAAGTCTAATGGGATACTTAATATTTCAGTGAGAAGTGATCAGCTGTATTCCAACACCTCCATTTGCTTCATGCTTTCTTGTTGAAGAAGACTAACTACACGTGTGATTAAGACTGTCTAGAGCTTCTCCAGACACCCATTACCTAGACAGCTTTGTTCTCTGGTTCATTTGCCCTGAAGGTCTTAATTCTTTGAAATCACACTGCACCACAGTCTGACTTTAATTTCTCCAAGGATTGCTGGCATTCTTAACTGCATTTTTGTGTTTCTTTGTGGCCTCTACTAGAATTATGAAACTTCCTTAGGCTCTGAAACGCTAATGAAAAATATTAGCCACATGTAGGGCTGGAGTGACATCTTAACACTCTTCAACGTAATGGTCAAACCATGATGTTGCAAAGCCATTGCCTATCTGCTACGTCACTATGTTTCTCCCTCAATGGCAGTTCATAAGCGCTTTCAAGGGCAGACTCTCATCTACTAGCAATGATCTCAAGAATATTTGTTGAAATCTGTAGCCTGTTGAGCTACGACAGATGTCTTTTCAGGACCAGCTGGACAGAATCTGTGGGTATCCTGCTATCACACGTGTACCAATATAAACTCCACTAACAGAATATTCTATAAAGGCTGCCCTTTTTTTGTAGGAACTTGTGTTAATGCTTATGTACTTTTTCTCGGCTCTGAGCACTCTGCCCTGTGTCTGAGTGTGTGCTACTGTATTTAAAAAATGCAAGAGATTTTCAAGCTCCTTTTCCTGGAGAGGTCCTTGCTCAGTGGGAACTGAGAATGGATAGTCCCATGTAGACACAAGCCCTCAACAGGCATAAGCGTGGAAGCTATGTCATGTCCCGGGTAATGTCATTAAATAATCCCAACTGACTACAGTTGCTCCTCCCACTTTCAGGTGATAACAGCGGATTCTCAATTCAGGGGAGGGGAAAGAGTTATTGGAACAGAGTGTACATCAGGGAATAAGAGATGAGGGTTTAGTGGAATAGGAGATGTAGCCTTGGGTCTTAATGAGGTGACAGGACAGAATTAAACCTAATGGAGTTGTCTGTCCACTAAAGATTGACTAGAAAAACTTCCTACTAGAGGGAAGTATACTATAACCATGCTCCTGGACTTCTGAGTTGGGGGAAATCACTTATATAAGAAATCACAGTCAAAATGTGGATTAACTGCATGGTGTGAGAATCCCAAAACAAAAAAAAAAAATGCATCAGTCACAGCAGAAGCAGATGCAAAATCATTCTATGAAGTTCCTCCAGAACCTGACCTGGAATACTAAGGGAAAAAACTACCCCTACTGAAGACGAACTCATAATAAATTTAAAGGTCCACAATGAAAGGGTCCACTATGAAAGAGATCATTTGTACCCTAAAAACTGAGATAATTACTTAAAGATTAAGTTCCTTTTATTATGTCTAATACAGATTTAAAAAAAAAAAAAGGAATAGAAACTACAACCAAAAAAAATAGGACACTACGTGAAAAGAAGATTATTTGAAAATCAGACAAGTCAATTTCTAGAAATGAGAAAATATAGTCAATGACAATCTACTAATGGAAAGAAGGTTGTCAGACAACCTTTCTGAAAGAGATAAAAATGATAGTGTGTTTGGAACTAGTGCCCTTCTTCATTATGCTATATTATATACCTAAAATAATAACTTACTTCACCTCTACCATGTTCTAGTACCAAGATGGGACAACCTGAATAGCTGGGAAACCAAAAAGCAGAGTTGACTCTTCTTCCAGCTGTCACTAAAGCATAATTTCTCTGTGTTTTTTTCCAAGCCTTCTTTTATATTCTGTGATATGGGATACTACATTCAAAGTTACAGAAACATCAAGTTCACCTCCTTGGAGTATCTTTCAGAATCAGAGAGGAGATGAAGAAATCTAACTCCTGGGGCTCCTGCAGCTTTTAGGGACTCAGGTATGTTCATTTGTACAGATAGCAGCCCTGACTCTCTTTGTTGTGAGATAATCTAAATGAAAAAGCTTGTTAAGTGAAGTGCACTGAACAAATTTCCTATCTATTCTGAGTAGAATTTATATTTCTTTTACAATATAGAAATTAAAATTGAGCTCGTGGTACAATTTTCTGTTGTGTACGCCCTCCATACACAACAATTTACAAATATCCCTCAATTTACAAATATCTACATAGGATATTTGTAAATTGAGAAATGAGATATCTTGGATGACTCGCCAAAACAACATCAAAGCTAAACAGCTGCAGGTACAGTAATAAAATTAAAAATACTTCTTGAACACTAAGGCATATACCCTGAGAATTAGAACTTAATTAGCAATAAATATTTTGGTAAGCCACTAATAACTGAGTACCATTTTATCTAAGCCAGAGTAAGTATTAACTAGATAGATTAAACTTTCTACATTCTAAAAATAGTACTTCCGAACGTTAAGCTACGATTCTCCCCTATTCAGCTAAAAAGTAACTCAACTTTCTGAAAATATACCCTAGATACTGGGAGTTTAGAAATGGTCTCTTTCCCCTATTATACCTTCATCCTATTTAATTTCAGGTTAGCATAGGGAGTTAGAGAGAGGATGACTTGTGGTTCAGAAGATGTTATTGCTGCTAAATTTACATGTATGAATATAAATATGTGCTAGAAGGAACCTCCTGATGGGATTAATCATCCAAATTCCCATCAGAAATGCTTTCTGGTAAAAGGAGGACAAGAATAGCTGTGAAGGTCCCCTAAGGACTCAGCTGCCACTTCTAATGAAAAGTCCTTTCATGCAGAAGATGCTTCAGACAAAACCAGCAGAGTTAACTGTGCTTATTTTTCTGTTTAAAAGTAGTGGGAAAATAAGTCACTGTATTCCAAACACAGAAACTAACCAATCTGTAAGAACAATAAAACACAGAAAGTTAACATGAACTATGGAAGATAAATGCTAAGTAAAAATAAAATGAAAATGTTCCTTTCAAATAAATTTGCCATCCTGAAACTACTAAATCAAGAGAAAACACAAACCCTCTCACCCGTCATTTCATACCTAGTGTGTATACAGTTTAGGAAAAGGACTCATGATCCAAGTACGGAGACAAAAGAAACTACCAACCCTTCTACCTACCCTACCCCTCTTTATAAAAGGACACAAGTATCCACACTAGAGAAACGTTCCTCTCTTTGCCTCTTCCCACCCCCATCTTTGGCCAGAGACAGAACACAGAACATCAACGAGAGGGTTAACTAACTTAAGAGCTTCTTAAATCTTTCCTCCAAGTGTCCCCAACAGCACCAGAGCCAGAAGGACATCCCTTGGGAACAAGAAGGCCATGGCAATACTACCAGTGTGGAATTTCTTTCAAAGGAATTATATTTTTTAATTGTGATTTATCTCAAGAAATTAATACAAATTTTGCCTTTGACAACTTATCCAAGTCATTATATAGGTGAGTTTTTTTTTTTTTTTTTTTTTCATTTGGCTGTGCTGGGCCTTAGTTGTAGCACACAGGATCTTTAGTTGCAGCATGGGGGATCTTTTAGTTGCGGCATGCAAACTCTTAGTCACAGCATGTGGGATCTAGTTCCCTGACCAGGGATCGAACCCAAGCCCCCTGCATTGGGAGCACGGAGTCACAGCCACTGGACCACCAGGTAAGTCCCTATAGGTGAGTTTTAATACGGTAAATGTTAAGTTTTAATACTGTCAGGATTTTTTAACTTACTTGTAGTCACATAAACCATAGACCTAGGTCTATGGAGAGGTGAGTGGTTTATCCTGTAGCTTTTCAGATCCCTGACACACTTCCTCACACCCCTGAGGATAACCCACACATCAGGCTGATAAGAGGCTAACGGATCTGAAAGTCTACTGGATCACTGTGACAACTCACAGCACTGAGACTCACCTTTGACAACTTATCCAAGTGTAGAAGGGAAAAAAACAAAAGTCAAATATTTTGCTAAAAATGGTAAAGAGAGAGGAAGTACATGAGCAAGCTAAATCAGAGACTTTCCTGTTCTGATCTTTACGTGCTTCACAAATCCTGGGCTGACATCACACCTTGTCTATATCACACATTGCTCTATGGATCTACGTTTCATCTTTCAACTGTGATTGACAAACTCACGAGAGGCAGGGACTGTACCTTATAATCTTCTGAATGCCCTACTACATTTAGCAAAATAGATCATCAAGAATATGTGATTAATAGAGTTTAGGAGGTACAAAGCAGGAAGAGAAACCCTCTCTGAGGTGCAGGAATACAAGGAAGGCCTGAGACCGAGGGTGGACAGGAACACTGAGAAAAATCGTCCAGGAAACCAGTCTCAATCCTGAGCAAAAGATGATGCTGGAGGAATCTGAAGCTCCTGGCGCACTGAAGTTACACCATAACAACAACAGGAAAAAAAATCCAGTTCCTCTCCTGACTGACTCAACCACAAGCTAATGGCCTAGCACTAGAAGACATGTCAGTTCCAGGCATAAATATTATTTAGCTCAGTCCATACTTATCTACACATTATGTCCAGCATCCAGTTTTAAAAAAAAAAAAAAGTGAGGCATACAAAAAAAAAGCAAGGGAAGAAAAAAGAAAACACATTCAAGAGAAAGAGCAATCAACATAACCAGATGAAGAGATAATCATGTGTTAGAACTATCAAACCGGGAATAGTTATATAAATAGATATAGTTATTTCCTGATATTCATATATATACACATATGAATATAAATAGATATATTTATATTCATATGTGTATATATATGAATATCAGGAAATAACTATGAATAATATGATAAAAGTACTAGTGGACCATGTGGGAAACATGCAGGAAGAAATCGAGAATTTTTCAATAACAAAAAAACAACCCAATCAAAAAATGGGCAGAAGGCCTAAACAGACATTTCTCCAAAGAAGACATACAGATAGCCAACAGGCACATGAAAAGATGCTTGTCATCGCTAATTATTAGAGAAATGCAAATCAAAACCACAATGAAGTACCACTTCACACCAGTCAGAATGGCCATCATGAAAAAGTCTAGAAATAATAAATGCTGAAGAGGGTGTGGAGAAAAGGGAGCCCTCTTACACCATTGGTGGGAATGTAAATTGGTACAGGCACTATGGAAAACAGTATGGAGGTTCCTCAGAAAACTAAAAATAGAACTACCATATGATCCAGCAATCCCACTCCTGGGCATATACCCAGACAAAACTATAATTCGAAAAGATACATGCACCCCTATGTTCATAGCAGCCCTATTTACAACAGTCAAGTCATGGAAACAACCTAAATGTCCATCGAAACAAGAATGGATAAAGAAAATGTGGTCTATATATACAATGGAATATTACTCAGCCGTAAAAAGAAAATGAAATAATGCCATTTGCAGCAACATACATGGACCTAGAGATGATCATACTAGGCAAAGTAAGTCGGAGAGAAAGACAAATACCATATGATGTCACTTATATGTGGAATCTAAAATACAACACAAATGAACATATCTATGAAACAGACATAGAGAGCAGAATTGTGGTTGCCAAGGGGAAGGGGGTGTGGGGGAAGGAAGGACTGAGAGTTTGGGATTAGCAAATGCAAGCTATTATATATAGGATGGATAAACAAGGTCCTATTATGTAGCACAGGGAACTATATTCAATCTCCTGTGATAAACCATAATGGAAAAGAATATGAAAAAGAATATATATATATAACTGAATCGCTTTGCTGTATAGCAGAAATGAACACAACATTGTAAATCAACTATACTTCAATAAAATTTCAGAAAAAGAAACGGAGAATTCTGACAGAGATATGGCAACTCAGAAAGACTCATATGGAAATGCTAGAATTTGTTTTTAAAAGCATGGTAACAGACATGAAGAATGCCTTCAACTGGCTGATCAGTGGACTCAGCACAGCGAAGGCAAGAATTAGTGAGCTTGAATATAGCTCAATAGAAATTACCCAAATAAAACACTAAGAAAAAGAAGAATGGAGGAAAACAAAACAGAAAAGAACAAAGCATACAAGAGTTGTGGGACAATGTCAAATAATCTAATAAGGGTGACTGCATTCCTAGAGTAAGAATAGAGACAAAACATAGCAAAATATTTATGTGAAAAGATAATGGCAGACAATTTTTTTAAATAATAAAAGATATAAAACCACCATTCCAATAAGTTCCACAAGCAGCTGAACAACACACACAGAAATCTGTTGGCGTTTCTATGCACTAATAATGAAATATCAGAAAGAGAAAGTTAAAAAAAAAAATCCCATTTAAAACTGCATCAAAAAGGGAATTCCCTGACAGTCCAGTGGTTAGGACTCTGACGCTTCCACTGCAGAGGTAATGCGTTCGATCCCTCATTAGGCAACTAGGATCCTGCAAGCCGTGAGGTGCAGCCAAAAAAATAAACAAATTAAGCAAAAAAAAATTAAAATTAAAAAAATAAAATTGCATCAAAAAGAATAAAATACCTAGGAATAAACTTAACCAAGAAGTCAAAGACCTATACTCTGAAAACTATAAAACATTGATAAAGGAAATTGAAGATGATACAAAGAAATGGAAAGATATCCCTTGCTACTGGCTTTGAAGAATTAAGATTGCTAAAATGGCGATACTACCCAAAGCAATCTACAGATTTAATGCAATCCGTATCAAAATACCCATGATATTTTTTCACAGAACAAGAACAAATAATCCTAAAATTCATACGGAACCACAAAAGACCCTGGATTTCCAAAGGAACCTTGAGAAAAAAGAACACAGCACTTCAGAATATACTACAAAACAACAGCGATCAAAACTGCATGGAACTGGGACAAAAACAGACACATAGATCAAAGAAACAGAATAGACAGCCCAGAAGTAAACCGACAAGCCTACAGTCAAGTAATCTACAACAAAGGAGGCAAGAATATACAGTGGAGAAAAGACAGTCTCTTCAACAAGTGGTGCTGGGAAAACTGGACAGCTACATGTAAACCAGTGAGATTAGAACATTCCCTCACACCACACACAAAAATAAACTCAAAATGGTTTAAAGACTTAAACATAAGACCAAACACTGTAAACCTCTTAGAGGAAAATGTAGGCAGAACACTCTCTGACATAAATCGTAGCAATACCTTTTTTGATCCACCTCCTAGAGTAATAAAAATAAAAACAAAAATAAACAAATGGGGCCTAATTAAACTTAAAAGCTTTTGCACAGCAAAGGAAACCATAAACAAAACAAAAAGACAATGCACAGAATGGGAGAAAATATTTGCAAATGAAACGACTGACAAGGGATTAATCTCCAAAATATACAAACAGCTCATGCAGCTCAATATCAAAGAAACAAACAACGAATCAAAAAATGGGCAGAATACCTAAACAGACATTTCTCCAAAGAAGACGTACAGATGGCCAAAAAGCACATGAAAAGATGCTCAACATCACTAATCATTAGAGAAATGCAAATCAAAACTACAATGAGGCACCAGTCAGAACGGCCATCATCAAAAAATCTACAAACAATAAATGCTGAAGAGGGTATGGAGAAAAGGGAACCCTCCTACACTGTTGGTGGAAATGTAAATTGGTACAACCATTATGGAGAACAGTATGGAGGATCCTTAAAAAACTATACACAGAACTACCATATGATCCAGCAATCCCACTCCTAGGCATATATCTGGAGAAAACCATAATTCGAAAAGATACATGCACCCCAATGCTCATTACAGCACTATTTACAATAGCTAAGACATGGAAGCAACCTAATTGCCCTAAATGACAGAGGAGTGGATGAAGAAGATGTGGTACATATACACAATAAAATATTACTCAGCCATAAAAAAGAACAAAATAATGCCATTTGCAGCAACAAGGATGGACCTAGAGATTGTCACACTGAGTGAAGTAAGTCAGACAGAGAAAGACAAATATCATATGATATCACTTATATGTGGAATCTTTAAAAAATGGTACAAATGAACTTATTTACAAAACAGAAATAGAGTCACAGATGTAGAAAACAAACTTATGGTTACCAGGGGGGTATGGGGGGACGGAGGGATAAATTGGGAGATTGGGATTGACATATACACACTACTATATATAAAATAGATAACTAATAAGGACCTACTGTATAGCACAGGGAACTCTACTCAGTACTCTGTAATGACCTATATGGGAAAAGAATCTAAGAGACTGGATATATGTATATGTATAACAGATTCACTTTGCTGTATAACTGAAAGTAACACAACATTGTAAATCAACTATACTCCAATAAAATTATTTTAAAAATGAATGTAGAACATATGTTTTTCTTACTTTTAACTGCTCTAAAAGACTACTAATTTTCTAAGGCAAAAATAGAAGTAACATAGTGTGTGTCTATAGCATATGGAAAAGTAAACTGTATGCCAAAAAAATAGCGTAAAGGGTGAGAGAGGGAAAGGGGTTATATTGCTGTGAAGTCTTTACACTACTTGAAGTGTTACAATATTATTTGTAGGTAGATTGTAACTAATAAAGGAAGTATATTTTAAACCATAGGACAATCAATAAAATTTTAAGAGGTATCGATAATAAGGCAACAGTAGAGGTAAAACTGAATCATAAAAAATAATTTATCAAGACCAGTAAAAAAATTGATATACCATGAAATAAGGAAAAACCAGACCTTCCTAAGTGCTTTAAAATATATATATATTTAAATATATGGACGCAAGCATGGAAATTAAGGATCTAGTCTAGGTTCTAAGGATCTCCAGCAATAATCATCAATAAAATGCAAAGAATAACCACCTATCTTTTAAAAATTAAGTTAAACTATTAGAACAAACACTAGTTACAGACATGACTGAAGATTTGAAAAAATAAGCTGTGACACAGAGCACTCCTGTTTAAAGAACAAGCTATCTAATCAAAATGTCACATTATCCATCTAGCAACTTAAGGTATTGATTCAAATTCAGCTTCACGCTGAATCACACATTCCTGACCTGCATTTTTTTTTTAATTATTAGCACCTTTAATTATTATTTATTTATTTATTTTTTTGGCTGTGTTGGGTCTTCGTTTCTGTGCGAGGGCTTTCTCCAGTTGCGGCGAGCAGGGGCCACTCTTCATCGCGGTGCGCGGGCCTCTCACTGTCGCGGCCTCTCTTGTTGCGGAGCACAGGCTCCAGACGCACAGGCTCAGCAGTTGTGGCTCACGGGCCTAGTTGCTCCGTGGCACGTGGGATCTTCCCAGACCGGGGCTCGAACCCGTGTCCCCTGCATTGGCAGGCAGATTCTCAACCACTGCGCCACCAGGGAAGCCCCTGACCTGCATTTTTAATACTCTATTCTCTTTGACCTTTAATTACTGATATACAAAGGGAAAGCTTCTCTAGAAAAAGCTTAGTAAAAGCAATTTCATTTCATTTCACTTTGGTCTTTGAACATGAGTCAAATATATCAGTACAAAACTAAATGATCAGTCTGCTTCATCAGCATGACATGAACATTCCCCATGAGAGAGAAATCAGTCCTAAAATTCCCTAAAAGTACCTGCAGTACCTCAATCCTCACTATGGAAACAAATTTAAAGTTACTATAACATACCTGTAGGTTTACAGAATAAGAATTAGTCATAATTCCACTTCTTATAAAAAGAATACACTGTTACCATCTTTCTCCACCTCTAGATTCCAATAACTGGTCACTACATAACATATTCACATTTGAGATCAGAAGACTTCTTGGGCTCTAGAGATATCTATAGATCTATCTATGTAATGCTGGTTCTAAATTAAATATTATAAAATTATTTCCATTTATAGTCATGATAAATTGAAGCAACAAAGTTAATAGGTCACAATACACTCAGTGGAAGAACAAAAGAATCATTAAATTTCCAAAGCATGTTTTTCAATGTACTGATTTAGGACATAGCTAAAAAAATGTCAACTTTAAACATTCATTTGGTATTTACATTTTTTTTTCAAATAGGCCCTTTCTGAAACTCAACAGGTTATAGAAATAGTATTTAATTTGGAGGCTTCTCAATTTTCTGTTAACCCCTCAACAAATACTTATGTTACGACTGTGTCCATAAATATTTGAGGTGACAAGATGTGTAATACACCCCACATCACATTCCCCTCCTGGTTCCATTCCTAGCCGTTTACGTTAAACAATATGTGAAACTACCAATTAGACTTGCTTTGACCTACAAAAGGGCAAATTCATAAGGTTCAACTGAATAGCTTAATGACCTGGGCAACTAGCATAACATCTGTCCTCTTGTTTCTTCATCTCTAAAACTAAATTGTTGACTTAGCAGATCATCACTGAGATTTCTTCAGGTCATAAAAATGCACGTGTGTGATCCTGAAAAAATCAGAGAAGATGAAGACAGCAACACAAGGAGCTGACAGTCTACTCTCGGGAGGTAAAATAGATACCAAAAACAAACAAAACAAACAAACAAATAAACCTAAATACCTATTTAGGATCTATTCAGAGAGTGAAGTGCCCCAAAGTGGTTTTTTAAAGACTGCTTATAGAACTTTTGGTTAGAATTTTTGGTGAGGTAAAGGAGACGAGAAAAGTTTTGAAATTTATCTCACTCTAAGGAGGCAATTTCTGTTAAGATAAATAAAGTCACATCACAATCCTCTCTATTTCGGTTATCTGCTCTGGGAGGTATCCAGGATCATTTTTCAAAGCTGGGCCATCTGGTTACCACATGCCTTTGTAAATAGCTGAGATTGTCAGGAACGCTTACATAACCAAGACCAACACCACAAAATACACTTTTCCCAGGTTTGCCTAAACGATCTGTTTACCTAATAAATCCAAAACTAGAATACAGTCGCCCAAGACTTATCTTTCTACTATCTTTTCCAAAAACTGATAATTCTTTATTCTACCAGAACAACTGCCTCACCCCACCCCATTTCTGTTTTCATTTTCCTTTTCTTGTCACCAACCCAAGATGTCTGTAACATCTTTAGTTTCTGCTAATTGCAAATTCTTACAGCAAGCTCCTGAGGCCTCTAAGAGAGGCCAACCATTTCTATCTGCTGACCTTTCATCTGCTGCAAACAGACTCAACACAGTTTCCTCACTAAGATAAAGAAGTAGATAAATGATCTGCTAATGGGCTTGTCTTCAAGGGGGAGTGGGAAAGGAACGTGACTTCAGTGATACTTAACAGAAAAATGAGCGCAAGAAGTAGTGTGCTTGAGAAGCTCACAGGTGAGAACTATTTCAATGTTCGCATATTTTTTCTTTCCCTCCCTTTTTTCTTTTTTTTTTTTTTTTTGCATTTCAAAGTTTAGGAAAGTTTATCACTGATAAAATTCTACAAGCACACATTTGCCTAGGACACCTGGTCCCAATAATAGGAACCTCACCTAGTTTACTCCAGTGCCTTCCACCACAACTGTGATGATTGTGTATGTAAGCCATGGCCTGAAAAACTGGGGAACATACTGAAGTGTTCTGAGGATGGTAAGTTGTATTGCTCGTGAGGCAATTTACTTTTAAAACTGTTCAGTAGAAAACAGTGCAGTGAATATGTACAAGTGTCTTAGTCAACTTTAATTCATACACCAGAGGCGGTTACTTAGCAGAATCAGGAATTCACACCTCAGAGGTAGCTTTCAGGCACTTCAAATACTGTTATTGAAATGGACTGGTGAAGCCATATTAATTAAAGACATGAGTGCTGTTTGATATACGTGTTTGTGTACAAGGACATATAAGAATCAGCAAGTTGGGCAGCAGAATTGCTTCGGAGAAGGGTTCAAGATGTGACTTATTACCATTCCATCACTTGACATGAAAGAGAAACCTGTAGTAAACTGCCTCAACTGTCAAGTAGTCTGGGTCTGCCTTCAGAGTATCACTGTATAAAAATGATTTGCCATTTTAATGCAGAAAGCATGGATGTACAATCATTTAGGAAAGTACAAAGGTAAACACTAAAAATTATATTATTGACTGAAATCAGATGGTAGAAGAAAGAAAGAGGAAGGAAGAGAAACTTGCTATTCTTACATTACTTAGAGTAGAAAAATAGTAAATGATGTATAAAGAAACAAAAGGTTAAATGTATTGTGTAAAGGTAACCCTTAAAACAAACATAGGCGTCTTCTAAGACAGAGTATGCACAAAAAGCAAAGCACACAGATCACTTAGTGAAAGACTTTTTTTAAACAAAGCTATTAAAATAGAAAATGTAAACTTACTTGAGAGAACAGTAATACTCATTAACAAATGCACATGGAGTCAACATTAATAAACATATCCTTAACCAAACCCTCTAAAATGCACACTGATTTAGTAATCTATTCATGCATAACAACAACTCCAAAAGTATGGCTTAATACCATACTTTATATATGTATTTTTTACAGCTCTGTAGGTACACCTGGCTCCACTGGGAGGTTCCTGGGGTCCTTCACTCAGTTGTAGTCAAATTGTGCCTGGAGCTGAAGTCACCTGAGGGCTCAGTTAGGGAAGGTTTCTCCCCGCCATGACTTGCTTCTCACCTGGAAGGATGGAACACTAGGGGCTGCTCAGGCATCTCTTTCTCTCTGAGGAGCCTCTCCACAAGCTTAGCTTGGGATTCCTCACACCATGGCAGTCTCAGAACAGTCTTCTTCTGTGGCTGCTGGCTTCCCCAGAATGAGTGCTCTAAGGGACCCAGGTGACAACTGTAGGCTTCTTTAGACCTGGCATTGGAAGTCAGGCAGCATCACTTCCACCACATCCTACCGGAAACAAACAAGTCCCAGGGCCAGCCCAGAATCCTTAAGAATCAACGGGAAGGGACCACATAAGGGGATGCATACTGGGGGGCATGGTTCATTGAAAGGCAGGGCCATATTTCATGCAGACACCTGCTACTAAAAACCACACATATAACTCAATGCATTTCAGAAAGGCAGAATATAACAGAATGGTCAAGATGCCAGATGTATACCAAAAAAAAAAGCTAAACTCGCCATTTGAATAGTATACAGGGTAGAACTTGGCAAAATGACATTAACAAAACAAAGAAGGACACTTGAAAATACTAAAAATTGTGGTTCTTAGGAAATACATAGTAGCTGTAAATATTAATGTAGCAAATAAGTAACTTTCATAAAACAGAAATTACAGGAATCAAAAATGCATGACGAGTCAGAGATAAAAATTCATCATTCCCAGTCCATGAAAGAGCACCTATATACTTTTGAAGACCTCATTAACATGACTAAGAAGGTAGATCTCATTGAAAGACATCAAACTTGGCAACCTAAAAATGGAAAACACCGTCTTTTCAATTGCCTATGCCTTTTCAGTTGCCTATGCCTTTTCAGTTGTCACAAAAAAATGACCATATATTAGGCTGTAAATAAGACCTTAATTTATTTTTTAAAATAGAAACAGTACAGGAAACATTCTATAATCAAAATATAAACAAAATCAGAATGAAAAAAATAAAAAATAAATGGGTTTGGGGTCTAAAAATTTTAAAACAACCTTTGACTCTTTAGTCACAAAGGAAATTCAGAATGGAAATGAAGAATTTCTAGAAAACATGATAGTAAAACCACTATTTTTAAGACCCCCATGGGATGCACTTAAAGTAACATTAGAAGAAAGTGTGTAGTCTTAAATATTTATTCTTAAGAAAGAATGAAAACAAATAATTTAAACATGATGTTCAAACACTTGGAAAGAAAACAATGAAAGAAACCAAAGGAAATCATAAGGAATCCATAAAGAAGTAAATGAGTTGCCAACACAAAACAATACAACTAATAAACTAATTTCAGAGTTTTTTTGAAAAAAAATATTTTAAAAGACAAACTCATTTTTTTAAAATATTTATTTATTTATTTATTTGGCTGCACCAGGTCTTTGTTGCAGCACGCGGGATCTTCTTTGCCACACGTGGGATCTTCGTTGCGACCTTCGGGATCTTCAGTTGCGGTATGCGGGATCTTTAGTTGCGGGGCATGTGGGATCTAGTTCCCTGACCAGGGATCGAGCCTGAGCCCCCTGCATTGGGAGTGTGGAGTCCCAGCCACTGGACCACCAGGGAAGTCCCATATAAACTCATTTTTAAAGAAGAACATATAGGGACGTCCCTGGTGGTGCAGTGGTTAAGAATTCACCTGCCAATGCAGGGGACACGGGTTCGATCCCTGATCTGGGAAGATCCCACATGCCGCAGAGCAACAAAGCCTGTGTGCCACAACTACTGAGCCTGCACTCTAGAGCCTGCAAGCCACAACTACTGAAACCCTCACGCCTAGAGCCTGTGCTCCACAACTACTGAGCCCATGCGCCACAACTACTGAAGCCTGGTCACCTAGAGCCCAAGCTCCACAACAAGAGAAGCCACCACAACGAGAAGCCCACACACCGCAACAAAGAGTAGCCCCTGCTCACCACAACTAGAGAAAGCCCGCGCACAGCAACAAAGACCCAACGCAGCCAAATAAATAAATAAAGGAGAATATGTAAAACTAAAGAGAGAATAATAATGATGATCAGAGCTTCAACCTGGAGAAAATGAATAATTTCTAGGAAAACACAGAATATCAAAATTGACAAGATAGAAAATTAGATCATTTAAATGGAAGTAATAGAGAAAACAGAGCAATTCACCAAATAATGATAACAACAACAACAGGCAGAGAGTTCCACAGACAAATTCTGCCAAACCTTAAAGAAAACATAAATCCAAAGTTATTTGAATTGTTCTTGGGCACAGAAAAATAAGGAAAAATTCTTTTTATGAAGTGAATATAACATTTATTCCAAAATCAACAATATTGCCATTGTAAATACTGTAAAGTGTATTATCATTGTAAATGCCATAAATTATAAATAAATTATAATTGTAAATTGTAAATATTAATGCAAAAATTCCAGTGAAGTATTAGCACCAGAATCCAACAGCAGGTTAATGAAATAATGCAATACGATCAAGCATACTTTCTCTCAGAAATAAAAGGATAGTTAAACATTAGTTCAATATGAAGCCTATATTTCCTCATATTATGGATCTAAGTAGAAAAATTAAATGATCATCTCTACAGATACTGAAAAGAACATATTCCAAAATTCAAGCATCATTCTTTATCAAAAGAACTCAATTAAGTAGTAATAGAGGAACATCCTTTAACTTGATAAGATATAATAAACTTAGTCTAAGTATTAATGGCAATGAAAAAGAAACATCTGCCCCGTCACCTCTACTATATAATATTTTAATAGAGGTATTAGCAAATTAAATTATATAAGAGAAAAATACTAAATATAAAGTTAAAGAGCAAAGGTAAAATCACCTGTGTTTGCAAATGTGATTGTATACCAGGAAAAGGTATGGAAACAAACTAAAAAAACTACAACAAACTAAAGAGAATGCTGTAACATAATAGGATCACAAAATCAATAGTCAGAAATCAATACCTCTGATATATGTTCTTTAAAAAGCTTAGAAAAACTATTGACTGAAATGCTTATACAATAGCAGTGAAAGGTAGAACATCTAACAACACACAAGAAATGTGAACACCTGTTAGAAGGAAACTTAAAAAAAACTCCATTAACATAAAAGACATAAAAGAGGTCTGAATAGATGGAAATACACATGGTGCTCTTGGCGAAGAAGACTCAACATTGTAAAGATGTCAGCCCACCCTATGTTTTAACAAATTCAGCATTCCAATAAGAACACCAACTTTGGCGGGGGCAGGAGGACAGAGTGGTGAGAGTAATTAGAAAGCTAATTCTGATGGTTATGTGCAAAATAAACAGAATAGTAGGAAAACTTTAATCCAGAAAAGCAAACAGAGGCCAGGCCCTATCAGGTTAATTAAAGTATATCATGAAGCCATAGATGGCTTCTGGCTTATGAAGAGACTGATTAATGGAATTAAATAGAAAGTTCAGACATAGATGCAATACATAAGGAGATTTAATACATGATAAAGGTGGCATCTTGAATTACTAGAGAAAAATGAACTCTTTGATAAATAATATTGAGACAAGGGTTAATTAACCATGAGGTATTGGATCTATACTTCACACCACACAATAGGATGAATTGCAAACAGATCAAACATTTAAGTATAAAATTATTAAACCATAAAAGTGCTAGAAGAAAACACAACTAAATATCTTCATAAACTGGGAATAGAGGAGGTCTTTTTACTTGGATATAAAATCAGTAAGTCATAAAAGAAAACGTTATTGACCTTACCTACATAAAAGTAAAATTCCTCTTTATGAAAACCCCTTTTTTTTTCTCTCCACTTGCTTATAATGCTAAAATCAAAATGCACAGATTTCTAGTGAGCCCAACTTTTAACCATTCTGTGAAAGGACCAGATAATGGGGTACTTCCTGTTGCCTTTGCCCTTTCTTTTTACATGGAGTTGTCATGGCATTAGTGAGGTTATGTACTTAATAATTACTTGTTTAGTTCCCTTTTGGAAGGGCTTCATGAAATATCCAAATTTGTTTTGCCCTATTAATCTCTGTTTCCTAGAGTTCCTGTCTCCAAACAGATCTTCTGTTTTGTTTCCACCTCCACTCTCAAACCTTCAAAACTATGAAATGATGAGTAATGTAGTTTCTCTGCCTTTTGTTCTGCCACCAGGACCTTTCAGGTCAAGGGACTATCCCTTCGTGAGGTGGAGGACAGCTCTTCCATGAACACACATTCTTGGCTATGAAGGCACTACATTTGCCTTTTCTGTTCCCTCTGTAATCCTCCCAGACTTGTCCCCATGGGCAGATGTCTCTTTCTGGTTAGGAAGATGGACACTGCTTGGAGTCATGACCATGCTGGCGTTGACCGCTCATCCCATCATAAAGTGCAGACACACCTCCAGGGCCTCTCTCCTGATGCCCACTGGCTTTCCAGTTGGGAACATTTGACCCATCCCTACACGCTGCTCTTAATTGAATCAGACCTCTGCATAAGCAGATGCCCCATTCATAGCGTTGTAACAGCCATCCCATTAGGCCTTGATTTCAGATAGTCAGTGTTTGTCTAAGATTGTATAGTTTGCCTAAAGCCCCTGGAATCTGAGCTGAAACCCCACAAGTTGCAATTAATCAATCCTTTCCACCCTGGAAGACACCATCCACCTACTGTGAGATGCAAATACCTACACTTCAAAAGTGGATTCAGGTAAGACTGGTGCACCAAAGGCACACTGCTCTACAGCCATCTGTAACTAATCTAGATTCCAGATAAAATTCTTGTTTCCCCAAGGTATTTTTTAAATGGTGTGAATGGCACCCCCGTATGAAGAACAGACATCCACAGGCCAAATAATCCTGGAAGAACTGCTCCTGTTTGCTGCAGGAGAAGTGAGGGTCTGTTCACTTAACCATTTTTCCCCTTTAATTCCTTTTACAATTTGCATTGCCTCAGAGCTCCAAATTATTTCCTAATATATTTTAATTAATTATGAGTTCCTTTTATTTTCTTCTGTGTAAGATTCCATCCTCTAGTTTTTCAGTCCCTGAATAATATGTTTTACCTTCCTGTAAATTTTCTTTTAACGAGAGTATCATCAATATAATGGAGTACGTACAGGTCTAAGAGTGACCTTCATATGTCCTGTATCTTGTCCACCTGAGTTATGTGCAATTATTATCTTTTGGCATAACCCTGACCCAGGTGAGCAAAGGTATATTGTGCCCACTTGTAAAATGAAGGCAGTCTGACTCTGAGACATCTTACCAACTAGACTGGGTTGCCGCCATGTACACGTCAGTGAAGTTATTTATTAGTTATTTATTTAGAAATGTGGACCACGTCAAAGAGTTCTCCCTTTCTATTGCTTTATTTAATAACAGATAATCTATTATAAGTCTCCATGACCCTCTGGCTTTTCCAATCATGAACTGCATGATTGTAGAGTCTTATAAATGACGCCTGTCTCTTCCAAGCCTTCGATGATTTGCAGATCTGCAAATCTCTATTGCTAGCTCTAGCTTTTAACTATGTACTTAGCACTGGGTAGTTTGACAGATTGTTCCTTAGTCTTATTCATGATTATAAGTGTATTGAATTTGTTTTCACCCAATCCCAAAGGGAAAAAAACCTCCATTTGGAGTTTGTATTTAAGTATAGTAGGTCAGAGTGTTGTAAAAGAGGCGCCTGTTGTTAATGGTTTAAACAAGATAAAAGTTGACTTTTGTCCTGCACTAATTCCAGGCTGGCACAGTGGCCCTGATGCATAGTCAGCAGGGATTGAGGTCCCCTCTATTGTGTTTTTCCACCATGATGTAAAAGTAGATGGGAAACTGAGGCAGCAGCTTTTCTACATCAAGATCTTGGTTTTCACATGCATGAACCATCCATGCTCTGTGTAGCCAAGGAGACCAGGGAAGCTGGGTTCTTGGGGGAGCTGCCGAGCTTCAGAGAAAATGCAAGATCTCTTCTACTTATAGATCTTGTCCCACATCATCTTAAAAACTAACCATCCAATAAAAATTAACAAAAAAAAAGAGAAGCAACCATACTCCAATAAAAGTTAAAACAAACAAAAAAAAAAACTAACCAGACTACTAATACACACAACAGCTTGGATGATTCTCAAGCGAACCATCTGAATGAACCATACTGGGGCGGGGGCGGGGAGCCAGTCTCAAAAGGTCATGTACTCTATGATGCCATTTAAATGACATTCTAGAAATGACAAAATCATAGACATGGAAAACAGATTAGTGGTTGCCGGGGTTTAGGGATGGGTGTGGTTATAAAAGCGTAGTGTGAGGGGCCCTTGTGGTGATGGAAGAGTTCTGTGTCTTGATTATGATGGTGGTAACAAGAATCTACATACGTGATAAAATACACACACGTGCCAGTGAATGGAAACTGGTGAAACCTGAATAAGCTCTGCAGATTGTACCAATGTCAATTTCCTAGTGTTTACATTACACTATAGTTGTTATAGAAGATACTACCACTGGGGGAAACTAGGTGAAGCTTACATGGGACTTCCTGTACATTTTTTTTTGTTTTTGCAATTTCTTTTGAATCTGTAATTATTTTTAATATAAAAATACTTTAAAATCTAAGTAAATATTAGATTAAACCAGACTGTGTCTCACGAGCGTTAACTGCCAGTTTGAACCCCTAACCACCCCTGTGCCAATGAGAAGGCAGACTCCTTTCTTTTAAAGCCACAGCCCAGGTTTTCACATCACGTCCACATCTGGCCCATAGGCCAAAGCTTAGCTACGTGACTTCAACAAGATGCCTGGCTGAGTGGGAAATGGAGTCTTCATTCTGCGACCCTGTGCGCCCGCTTAAAAATCAAGGGTTTTATTATTAAGAAAAATAGAATTCCTGAGTAATTTACGGGACAACTAGCTGTCCCTACTGCACTAATTATCTAAATGTTGCCATTTCAAATTCTCTGAAAACCCAGCTATTTGCAACTTTTGACTTGGTTTTGACAGCAAATGTAAGCTACATTATCAAAATACCTGATATCTAACTTCTTCAGCCCCCTTAAGCATGTCTGGGTTTCCCAGAAGATTCCTAACACGCTGATTTCCTCTGTTGAAGTTTTGAATCCTCCAGCTCATGTGTGATTGGTTTTTGTGCTACATATCACTTTGCTCACGGCACCTAATATTGCAAACTGACCTAAGCCAACTTGGGCGGGCAAAAGTGGTGAGGACCTTTCATTAAATACAGGTAGGCTCTGAGGCTTAGAGGTTTACTTTTATCTCTCCTACCTCCTGGCTAATGCTTGAAGGCAGGCCTCACTCTTCCCTGCCCTCTGGGAGGTAGGTATTCCAGGCTGAGCCCATGAACTCATGAAGAAAAGGAAGATGAAGGAATTTAGCAAATTCTCTTCCACAAAACTGAGGTTTGAGCCTCTCACCAGGTTTTCTTCCTCCTTGGGGCAACACACTACATGGTTCTTGTATGTGTTTGAAATTGGTTGGTGAAGAGAGACTAAAAAGGAAAATGATGTGCGAGGGGAAGTATTTGTAAAAAGAAAAAAAAATGGTCCCTTTACAAAAGTAAGGTGAGATTATGAACCTGACATTTCAGAGGCTGACATTTCAAGTCAACGGTTAAATCCTCAAGTGGCCTAGAACTCAGAGAGGTAGAAGCTCAAGCTGGAAACCTTTGTGGGTCTCCTAATGGGGTACCTAAAGATTCAGCCAGACTCAGGATTTCTAACAAAATTTGTACTTTTGTCTATAACTTAAGACTGTGAATATTAGTAACAGTATAATTTGCACATATGGTTCAGTTACATATTTTGTTACTAGATGTATATGAATATGTATTAGAGGGTTACGCAATGTGTGTGTTAATACATTTTATGTGATAAAAATGGTTCCATGGCCAATTAAGTTTAAGACAAGTTGGGGTCAACGTGAAGCAAGTCTACTGGGGATTTTAATATGCTAATATGCAATGGAAATCCTCAGTGAAAAGGAAGGGGCAAAAAACAGAAGGAAGCATTTTCCTAAAAATATTTCACCATAGAATGCATGTGGGCAGTTACATTTTGTTCTGTTCTGTGAGGTGGAACACACTTTGGGAAGAGCTGATAGTCTTATAAATATGAATACTTCATATTATTTTTTTTTACTGGTAGACTCTTTAATCTTAGGGAACTAAAATATAAAGTATGTGAGGCCTTGTTATATGAGAAGCAATGGAAGGAAAGAATACATGAAAGTTGTGCCAAAATATTTGCAGGCCTGTGGTATCAAAGACAACAGAGAGGGTTGAAACATTCGGCCAAGGGCAGTGACGGAGAGCAGCGTCTGGTATTTTCCCTCCACCCAGCTCATGTTTGCACCAATACCAGGGGAGTTCAGACAGAGACGGAGTCAGAGTGCAGGTCCTGTCCTCACCGCCACGCCCTCCAGGCCGCAGAGCCCCCAAGTCCAGCCAGCTCGGGGGTTGGACAAGACGGAAGAGTTTTTACTTCAGTAAGAAATTTAAGTTCAAGATGGACAGCACTACAGGTAAGCGTCTTTAAGTAATAGGAATTAAATAAGATACCATAAAAGACATCCTCAAGAGATTTCAGCATCGAATAGGAGAGAGGGGCTCCAGAGGTCCCCATGATAGCTGTTACTAGAGAAAATAAAGGTAGTTCCATGCTTATTTCTCAGCAAGTGGAGAACCCTCAGTCCTGCCCAGGACCCTTCCTGAACCACTGCCCAGTTAGTCATCAATGCAGGAGCTCTCATTTCTCCTGCTCAGAGAGAAAGCCCAGAGCAAAGGAGGTGAAATCCGAAGGCTGAAAAAATATTCCTAATGACCAGGGCTGCCAAACAGAGAGAGCTGACCCATGAAAGGCAGGAACGCTGGGACGTCGGGACACTGAGCCAAGGCTGGAGGCCAACGGTGACCATGGAAGAGAATTCTTCCACTGGGTGGGAGACCAGGTTGAAAACCTCTGAAGTCCTCTCCAACTCAAAGTCTATGAATTCCTCATTCCTCCTGTCTAAACAAAATACTTCAAAGTGCTGTGCTTGCTCTAAGCCAACCTTGCCAACAAAAGCAAACAGTGATGTGAATGGTCCAAAAATTCTCCACAATTTGACGTCTAATGTCAAGCCGTTCTCTTGCTTCAGGATCCTAGCATTCGTGCGTAACTTTTCCTTTCAAGGACAGTCTCCTTTACACTCCATCTTAGTTACTCAAGGCAGAGGAGGACGTTTAGGCTTCTTTAGGAAGAGTCATGTGTGCCTGAAACAAAGTCCCAAGTTCTAACTCCCCTGGGAAGCATCGGAACTAGGCAACAATGTGAGCCAGTGGGAAGAAAAAGTTTGCTTGTCTTCTGCTACCCCCTTAGCTTCCTTTAATAATGCATGGCTGATAATGGAGAAGGTTCTCTCTTCCAAGACTCTTACCCCTTTTTAAAATCTGGCACAAAAGGGTTTGTTAGTTTTGCCTTTGCTTTGAAACAACTGATTTAGAATCGCAAACAAGGCTGCTCCCGTCCTCCAGCACTGTCAGCGGATACAAACTACCTGTGGGTGATGTCCCAACACATCAACAGGATTTCCCCAAGTTCAAGGCTCTCCTTCACAGTTTTGTTTTTTTTTTCTCCTTATAAAGATTGGTTTCCTACTCACAGCCCTACAAGCATCATCGCGAGGTTTCTAGACCTCAATGCTACTTACACAATTTTTAACTGACCATGTTCACACTTATCTACATTTACCCAATCTAGCCTGTCTTCAGTGCGTATGTGAAACTACTTTTCATCCTGCCAATTCAGCTCGTAACTTCTTGACATGACAACTCCATCTTTATCCCTCTCTGTATCTACCTCTTCTATGCCTTCATTTTCACCACAAGTTTGTATCCCAAGCTGTTTAACATCAGGGTCCCTCAAACCTGTCACTCTTGGCATTTGGAGCGAGATAATTCTTTGTTGTCAGGGTCTATCCTGTGCATTCAAAGTTTGGCAGCATCCCTGGTCTCCACCTACTAGATGCTAGTAGCCCCTGCCACCTCCCAGCTGTATCTCCTGAAACTGTCAAACACCCCATGGGGAGAGGGGACAAAAATCACACACTACCCCACTGAAACCACCTGCCACATAACAATGGGGAGAAGGTTCCTTGTGTCCGTCCAGTGTACTTTTTGGGGAACACGGTCATCTGGGCTGCTGAACAAAGTGCCTCCTCAGACCCCAGCTTGGGGCTGCCCTGAGGATGTGACTGGAGTATGAAGAATGCCCAGAGAGCACAGATCCTCTCCCTTTAGACTCACAGTCACCCAGGCATGCCTCTGAGCAGAAAGGATGGGACATTTGGAGGTGACGATACAGGAGAAGTAAGCAGGGCTGAAAGGCGGGGATGTTTGCAGGCCAGGCGGTCAGGGGTGGGGGGAGACTCAGGAGGACTGGGCTAAGGCAGGTGCAGGACATCGAAGCGTGAAACAGAACCGTCTTGCTAGGGGCCCACGGAGTCAGAAAGGTGTGGTTACAGGATCCAGGTTTAAGTAGGGGGGATCCACAGTCCCCACGTCCACGCATCACAGGGCAGGAGCTAACCCACAGAAAGCACTGGATCGTACCCATGTCCCGAGGCGAGGCTGGCCTTCCTCGGAGCCTTTTTGATGTTGCTGTGGAACATGGCCCAGGCCCAGAGACGAGTCAAAGATGACTTTAAGGGAAACGGGTGTGTGGGTGCTGGGCAGACGGGAGTGCCTCGCTGCACCTCCCCCTCCTTGCCTGTCCCCTGGAGGGCTGCCTCAGAGCACGGCCACACTCCCTGCCTCTGGGAAGTCTCTGACTTGTCCACAAGCCTAGATTTTCCAGCACCTCACACCACCCACTCACCTACTGGAGTCAATTACCCTTCAACCAAGAGACCCTAGGAATCTAAGAGCAGAGGAAACAGAGTATTACAGAGTCACGGAGCCAAAGGTACTCTCCCACTTGGGGTATTTATTTCCACACCAAAAACCTAGGATTGACTCATTTAGTAACTTTGCTTTCACATCTAAGTCCAACAGAACCAATTTGTTTTCTCACTACTTCCCTCTCCGAATAAAAATGCAAGGTGCTTTCCAGTAATAAACAATGAGCTAGTGACCCACACGTCCACGTGGGTGGGCGTCACTGACACCATGTGGGGGGGGGGGGAAGAGGGCAGACAGAGAGGAGTTCACACTCCCTGCTTCCACTCACATGAAGTTTCAAGGACACACGACACTAATGGATGGTGAGGGAAATCAGAAGATACACAGCCTGGTGCAGACAGAGAGCCTGGCAGGAGCAGGAGGGCGATGGCAGGTGCTGGACAGAAGCTGGACCTCGATCTTGGTGTCGGTTACACAGGTGCAGACAGAGGTAAAACACATCACGCTGCCCACTAAAGACTGGTACACTACCTGCCCTTTACGGTTCATAAGTTATCACTTAGCTTAAAATTTTCAAGTTGCTTTCAAACAATGTAAGATACTACAAGAAAAATAACACAGGAAACACTGTTTCCAAGAAACCTTTTCTGACCCTAGAAAAGCGCACAATATATTTGCTCTAAATGTATCAGAAAGCATTACTAATGTTCTCAGAAGAACACCCAGGTGCATTTTCCACTCTGTGAGGGTGACACTTTTAATGGGGCAAAAAGATTCTTGTGGCCTTGCGCGTAGATGAGGCTCTCAATAGGTGAAAGGAGACAGAGAAAATGAGCGCCAGCGGCACGAGCGCCAAGCTGCCGTGCGTGGCTGCACGTGGAAGCAACATCCTGCGTCACAAACATCCCAGGAGGTGTCCTGAATCCTGGTCCCTGAGGACCAAGGACACCTGCCTCGGAAACTCACCAGTGGATGGCCTCCAACGCGGCACGCAGCACTTCTGAGCCCAGCTTCAGAGACTCGCGGTGACATGATTCACAGAGATGGCTGCATTTTAGCCTTCGTTTTGCAAGGTAGCCAGGGAAACTAATTGGCACGTGTGGAGCTGCCTTCTCAAAGTCCATCAGCTGGAACAGGATTGCAGGCGCCTGCAGCTCATTAAGACCCCCGAGGAGTGATTCGTTCATTTGCTTTAAGGGGAATACAGATCTGAGAAAAGTGAGGACACGCTGGATCAGCACCTTAGACTGACCGGGAACCGGAACTTGCGTGCAGAAGAGAGAGAGAGGAGTCGCTACTGACGTCAGTCTCTCCTGGCAGGGGGCCTAGGTGTCCCTCCACGTCCTCAGTGCAAGGTCAAACCTGAGTTTCCACGGCATCACTGAATAAGTGTGGCACACGTGGGTGGGCCCTGGGGGCATCACAGACACTGGCATTTTCTAAGACAAAAGGCTCCTCACGATACCACAATAAAGATGTTAAAAATAATCAATAAATAAAAACCAGCCTGGGATCTGATCGGTCAGGGGGCCGGTTCTCAGGCTCCAGCGAGGGGCAGCTGGCAGGCTTTTTCACACCAGATCCCCGGGCTCTATCTCCAGGCTTCTGATTCAGCGGCTTTGGGAGGGCAAGCTCTCAGGTGCCGCCGATGCGGCCCATCCTAGGAGCGTGCCGGGGTGTCTTGTGTTAGGGCGGGTCTGTCACTCAGGGCAGCTAAGACACCACCTTTGTTCAAAGGATCTGCACCCACATAAAGCTGATGATTACTGCCACCAAACAGGCTTATCTGCAGGGTTTCCTGGTGTCTGCATAATGTCTAGGACTCGTCACGCTGCCACTGGCAGGTGTGAGTAAATTGTATCTGAGTAATTAGGTAGGAAAATTACACTACAGTCTGATATCTGTCTAAAACACAGATAGCCTGGACAACTAGATTCACCTTTATGTCTATTCTTTTGGTTCCCACATTCTACATTTTATTAATTTAATGTCTTTTTTTTTTTTTTTAATCTGAAGATCTAGATCTAGGAATACCAATATCTTCACTATTTTGTTCTAGATAGTTTCAGGGGTAATAACGTGAACCTCTTTTCAGTCTCCAAGTTGGAAATGAAACATGGATTCCATGCAACAGAGTATCGTCAGAAGACAACCTTCTCTGCTGAGGCCTCGCAGGCCACACTGGCTCCACCCTGAGCCGGCTGGCAAAGACACAGATGAACAAGCCAGGAAAGTAACAAAAGCATAAAAGAGAAGCAGTAAGGATACAAGGAAGTTGTTTACCACAAATACTATCTGCATGACACAAGCAAGCTGCTACATTCTAAAATCAGCCAGTACTGACAGGAGAAAATTTTACATGTCAAGCAAATTCAAAGGAGGGCAAGAAAATGTTTTTCAGCAAAGTCTCACAGCGTCCATTTGAAAAGCATGAGGGTAAAAATGAGAATTTCCTGGAAATTCAGCTGGCAATACATCTCTACACCAACATTTTAACCCACTGCCTCTCCCAAAGCTTCTTAGTTTATTCACCCTGACTATATATTTCCAGGGTCCCTCTCCATTTATTTCCAGCTAGCCACAAACATGGACTGTGGAGTCAAAAAGGGTCGGGTTTGACACATCTGTGCCACTGATTCAGCTGTGTGATCCTGAGCAAATCACCATCCTCTCTGAACTCTGCTTCTATTAAATGGAGATAATAAAACCTATGCCCTAGGAGTCCAGATTAAACCAATTATTCAAATACACAGCATGCACTAAGACTCAAATACAGCTTTATAAAATTTTACGTTATTGTAGTAAGAACACTTAACATGAGAGCTTCCCTCTAAAATTTTTAAGTGTTCAATACAGTATTTTTAACTATACTAGGTACCAAGTACCACGTTGTAGAGCAGACCTCTAGAACTTATTCACCTGCCTAGCTGAAACTTTATTCCTGTTGACTAAATCCAGCAATCCCACTATTGGGTTTTTATCCAAATGAATTGAAATCAGATCTCACAGAGATATTAGCACTCCCATGTGCATTACAGTACTATCCACAACAGCCAAGATGTAGAAATAACCTAAATGCCCATCAACAGATGAATGGATAAAGAAAATGTGATATATTCTGCCTTAAACAAGAAGTAAATGCTGCCACATGTGACAACATGGATGAACCTTAAGGACATGATGCTAAGTAAAGTAAGGCAGTCACAGAAGGACAAACACTGCATGATTCAAATATATTCATCAACAGCCCCATTCTGCCTTTACATACTCTCGCTGCCTAAATGGGCTTTCTAACATGATCTAAATTCCAAAGAATTCATTCCAATGAAGCAAACATGCCTCTCTATAAAAATCATTCCTTCACCAAACCTGCCTGTGATTTATTATCCCTAACTGTTCCTATGTGCAATCTTTCTTTGATTTTCTCCTAACCCCCATTTCTGCCCGACTTTCCTCCTTGCCTCAAAAATTCCCAGGAATGAAGTCCCATTTCTCTCACCAATGCCAACTACTCTACAAGCCCATCAGAGGCACCAGGCGCCAAGGCCTGCCTCTTCTAGCCTGCCTGGCCCTGCCTGGTGTCAGAAGTGTGCCATGTCTGTGATAAGTCATGAGGCTACTAGCGTCTGAGTGGAATTCCTCCAGGTCTAAGAAAGATGTCAACATGCAACAGGTGTTCCAGCCCATCAGCTTTTGATAAATGATAGAAGCAACAGCCAATATCTGGAAGAGCTATGGATACTGTCACCACCGACCCACCCACTGTGCCTCCCCTGAGCTACAAAGTCATACGTGGGCACTAGTAAGTAGGAGGAGAAACTGAGAGAAATATTATTGCCCACACCTAAACTCTGCCTCACTCCACTGCCTCACCTGGCCATCAATGCTGACCTTTTCCAACCTGCTTCCCCTACCAGTAACCTTGAAAGGGAAGATCATAACTCCAAGCTTCTCTAACTCTGTTATAAAATTTTAAAGCTCTAAATCTGCACTAATTCTGGATCAATAAATGTTGAATGAGGATATAACTTGGAAACATCATGCAGCTATAATAACAACAACAGTGCAAGGATTAAAGATTCATAAACAAGAAAAAAATTCATTTGCTACTCTCAAAAAGAGTTCTTGAGGAGGAGGAACCAAGATGGCAGAGTAGAAGGACGTGCTCTCACTCCCTCTTGCAAGAACACCAGAATCACAACTAGCTGCTGGACAATCATCAACAGGAAGACACTGGAACTCACCAAAAAAGATACCCCACATCCAAAGACAAAGGAGAAGCCACAGTGAGATGATAGGAGGGGCACAATCACAATCAAATCAAATCCCATAACTGCTGGGTGGGTGACTCACAGACTGGAGAACACTTATACCACAGAAGTCCACCCACTGGAGTGAAGGTTCAGAGCCCCACGTCAGGCTTCCCAACCTGGGGGTCCGGCAACGGGAGGAGGAAATCCTAGAGAATCAGATGTTGAAGCCTAGGGGGATTTCATTGCAGGACATCGACAGGACTGGGGGAAACAGAGACTGCACTCTTGGAGGGCACACACAAAGTAGTGTGCACATCGGGACCGAGGGGAAGGAGCAGTGACCCCATAGGAGACTGAACCAGACCTACCTGCTGGTGTTGGAGGGTCTCCTGCAGAGGCAGGGGGTGGCTGTGGCTCACTGTGGGGACAAGGACACTGGGAGCAGAAGTTCCAGGAAGTACTCCTTGGCATGAGCCCTCCCAGAGTCTGTCATTAGCCCCACCAAAGAGCCCAGGTAGGCTCCAGTGTTGGGTCGCCTCAGGCCAAACAACCAACAGGGAGGGAACCCAGCCCCACCCATCAGCAGTCAAGCGGATTAAAGTTTTACTGAGCCCTGCCCACCAGAGCAACAGTCAGCTCTACCCACCACCAGTTCCTCCCATCAGGAAACTTACACAAGCCTCTTAGACAGCCTCATCCACCAGAAGGCAGACAGCAGAAGCAAGAAAACTACAATCCTGCAGCTTGTGGAAGGAAAACCACATTCTCAGAAAGATAGACAAGATGAAAAGGCAGAGGGCTAAGTACCAGATGAAGGAACAAGATAAAACCCCAGAAAAACAACTAAATGAAGTGGAGATAGGCAACCTTCCAGAAAAAGAATTCCGAATAATGATAGTGAAGATGATCCAGGACCTCGGAAAAACAATAGAGGCAAAGATCGAGAAGATGCAAGAAACGTTTAACAAAGACCTAGAAGAATTAAAGAACAAACAAACAGAGATGAACAATACAATAACTGAAATGAAAAATACACTAGAAGGAATCAGTAGCAGAATAACTGAGGCAGAAGAACAGATAAGTGACCTGGAAGACAGAATGGTGGAATTCACTGCTGCGGAACGGGATAAAGAAAAAAGAATGAAAAGAAATGAAGACAGCCTAAGAGACCTCTGGGACAATATTAAACGCAACAACATTTGCATTATAGGGGTCCCAGAAGAAGAGAGAGAGGAAGGGCCAGAGAAAATATTTGAAGAGATTATAGTCAAAAACTTCCCTAACATGAAAAAGGAAATAGCCACCCAAGTCCAGGAAGCACAGAGAGTCCCAGGCAGGATAAACCCAAGGAGACACACACCGAGACACATAGTAATCAAATTGGCAAAAATTAAAGACAAAGAAAAATTATTGACAGCAGCAAGGGAAAAACGACAAATAACATACAAGGGAACTCCCATAAGGTTAACAGCTGATTTCTCAGCAGAAACTCTACAAGCCAGAAGAGAATGGCATGATATACTTAAAGTGATGAAAGGTAAGAACCTACAACCAAGATTACTCTACCCTGCAAGGAGATCATTCAGATTCGATGGAGAAATCAAAAGCTTTATAGACAAGCAAAAGCTAAGAGATTTCAGCACCACCAAACCAGCTCTGCAACAAATGCTAAAGGAACTTCTCTAAGTGGGAAACACAAGAGAAGAAAAGGACCTACAAAAACAAACCCAAAACAATTAAGAAAATGGTCATAGGAACATACATATCGATAATTACCTTAAACGTGAATGGATTAAATGCTCCAACCAAAAGACACAGGCTCGCTGAATGGATACAAAACCAACACCCATATATATGCTGTCTACAAGAGACACACCTCAGACCTAGGGACACATACAGACTGAAAGTGAGGGGATGGAAAAAGATATTCCATGCAAATGGAAATCTAAAGAAAGCTGGAGTAGCAATACTCATATCAGACAAAATAGATTTTAAAATAAAGAATGTTACAAGAGAGAAGGAAGGACACTACATAATTATCAAGGGATCAACCCAAAAGAATATATAACAATTATAAATATATATGCACCCAACATAGGAGCATCTCAATACATAAGGCAAATGCTAACAGCCATAAAAGGGGAAATCGACAGTAACACAATAATAGTGGGGGACTTTAACACCTCACTTACACCAATGGACAGATCATCCAGACAGAAAATCAATAAGGAAACACAAGCTTTAAATGACACAATAGACCAGATTTAATTCGTATTTATAGGATATCCCATTGGAAAACAGCAGATTACACTTTCTTCTCAAGTACCCATGGAACGTTGTCCAGGATAGATCACATCTTGGGTCACAAATCAAGCCTTGGTAAATTTAAGAAAATTGAAATGCTATCAAGCACCTTTTCCGACCAAAACGTCATGAGATTAGAAATAAATTACAGGGGGAAAAAAATGTAAAAAACACAAACACATGGAGGCTAAACAATATGTTACTAAATAACCAAGAGATCACTGAAAACATCAAAGAGGAAATCAAAAAATACCTAGAGACAAATGAAAGTGAAAACATGACGATCCAAAGCCTATGGGATGCAGCAAAAGCAGTTCTAAGAGGGAAGTTTATAGCAATACAAGCCAACCTCAAGAAACAAGAAAAATCTCAAATAAACAATCTAACCTTACACCTAAAGTAACTAGAGAAAGAAGAAGAAACAAAACCTAAAGTTAGTAGAAGGAAAGAAATGATAAAGATCACAGTAGAATAAGTAAAATAGAAACAAAGAAAACAATAGCAAAGATCAATAAAACTAAAAGCTGGTTCTTTGAGTAGATAAACAAAATTGATCAACCTTTAGCCAGACTCATCAAGAAAAAGAGGGAGAGGACTCAAATCAATAAAACTAGAAATGAAAAAGGAGAAATTACAACAGACACCGCAGAAATACAAAGCATCCTAAGAGACTACTACAAGCAACTCTATGCCAATAAAATGGACAACCTGGAAGAAATGGACAAATTCTTAGAAAGGTATAACCTTCCAAGACTGAACCAGGAAGAAATAGAAAATATGAACAGACCAGTAACAAGTAATGTAAATGAAACTGTGATTAAAAATCTTCCAACAAACAAAAGCCCAGGACCAGATGGCTTCACAGGTGAATTCTATCAAACATTTAGAGAAGAGCTAACACCCATCCTTCTCAAAATCTTCCAAAAAACTGCAGAGGAAGGAACACTCCCAAACTCATTCTATGAGGCCACCATCACCCTGATACCAAAACCAGACAAAGATACTACAAAAAAAGAAAATTACAGACCAATATCACTGATGAATACAGATACAAAATTCCTCAACAAAATAGTAGCAAACAGAATCCAACAACATGTTCAAAGGATCATACACCATGATCAAGTGGAATTTATCCCAGGGATGCAAGGATTCTTCAATATACGTAAATCAACCAATGTGATACACCATATTAACAAATTGAAGAATAAAAACCATATGATCATCTCAACAGATGCAGAAGAAGCTTTTGACAAAAATCAACACCGATTTATGATAAAAACTCTCCAGAAAGTGGGCATAGAGAGAACCTACCTCAACATAATAGGGGCCATATATGACAAACCCACAGCAAACATCATTCTCAATGGTGAAAAACTGAAAGCATTTCCTCTAAGATCAGGAACAAGACAAGGATGTCCACTCTCACCACTGTTATTCAACATAGTTTTGAAAGTTCTAGCCACGGCAATCAGAGAAGAAAAAGAAATAAAAGGAATACAAATTGGAATACACTGTCACTGTTTGCAGATGACATGATACTATACATAGAGAATCCTAAAGATGCCACCAGAAAACTACTAGAGCTCATCAATGAATTTCGTACAGCTGCAGGATACAGTTGCACAGAAATCTCTTGCATTCCTATATACTAACAACGAAAGACCAGAAAGAGAAATTAAAGAAACAATCCCATTTACCACTGCAACAAAAAGACTAAAATACCTAGGAATAAACCTACCTAAGGAGGTAAAAGACCTGTACTCAGAAAACTATAAGACACTAATGAAAGAAATCAAACATGACTCAAACAGATGGAGAGATATACCATGTTCTTGGATTGGAAGAATCAATATTGTGAAAATGACTATACTACCCAAAGCGATCTACAGATTCAATGCAATCCCTATCAAATTGCCAATGGCATTTTTTACAGAACCAGAACAAAAAATCTTAAAATTTGTATGGAGACACAAAAGACCCCGTATGGAGACCCAAAAGACCCCAAGATAGCCAAAGCAATCTTGAGGGGAAAAAACGGAGCTGGAGGAATCAGGCTCCCTGACTTCAGAGTACACTACAAAGCTACAGTAATCAAGACAATAGGGTACTGGCACAAAAACAGAAATATAGATCAATGGAACAAGATAGAAAGCCCAGAGATAAACCGACGCACCTATGGTCAACTAATCTACGACAAAGGAGGCAAGGATATACAATGGAGAAAAGACAGTCTCTTCAACAAGTAGTGCTGGGAAAACTGGACAGCTACATGTAAAAGAATAAAATTAGAACACTCCTTAACACCATACACAAAAATCAACTCCAAATAGATTAAAGACCTAAACGTAAGACCATACACTATAAAACTCTTAGAGGAAAACATAGGAAGAACACTCTTTGACATAAATCACAGCAAGATCTTTTTTGACCCACCTCCTAGAGTAATGGAAATAAAAACAAAAATAAACAAATGGGACCTAATGAAATTTCAAAGTTTTTGCACAGCAAAGGAAACTATAAACAAGATGAAAGACAACCCTCAGAATGGGAGAAAATATATGCAAATGAATCAACGAACAAGGGATTAATCTCCAAAATATATAAACAGCTCATGTAGCTCAATATTAAAAAAAGAAACAACCCAATCCAAAAATGGGCAGAAGACCTAAATAGATATTTCTCCAAAGAAGACATACAGATTGCCAAAAAGCACATGAAAAGCTGCTCAACATCACTAATTATTACAGAAATGCAAATCAAAACTACAATGAGGCATCACCTCACACCGGTTAGAATGGGCATCATCAGAAAATCTACAAACAACAAATGCTGGAGAGAGTGGGGAGAAAAGGGAACCCTCTTGCACTGATGGTGGGAATGTAAATTGATACAGCCACTATGGAGAACAGTATGGAGGTTCCTTAAAAAACTAAAAATAGAATTACCATATGACCCAGCAATCCCACTTCTGGGCATATACCCAGAGCAAACCATAATTCAAAAGGACACATGCACCCCCATGTTCACTGCAGCACTATTTGCAATAGCCAGGCCATGGAAGCAACCTAAATGCCCATCAACAGTTGAATGGATAAAGAAGATGTGGTACGTATATACAATGGAATATTACTCAGCCATAACAAGAAATGAAATTGGGTCATTTGTAGAGACATGGATGGACCTAGAGACTGTCATACAGAGTGAAGTAAGTCAGAAAGAAAAAAAACAAATATCGTATATTAACGGATATATGTGGAATCCAGAAAAATGGTATAAATTTATTTGCAAAGCAGAAATAGAGACACAGACATAGAAAACAAATGTATGGATACCAAGGGGGCGAAGGGGGTGGGATGGTTTGGGAGCTTGGGATTGACATATATACACTACTATGTATAATATAGATAACTAATGAGAACATACTGTATAAAAAATAAAATAAAGTAAGAGTTTAAAAAAATATAAAAATTAAAAAAATAAAAAGCCACCTCCTTTAAATAAGTTTAATTAGAAAAGTACAGTGATACAGAAAGAGCAAAGGCTTTGGAAGCAGGCAAACCTGGGTTTAAATCTTGACTCCCCACACCTGTTGGCTCTGACTTGGGCTATGTACTTATATTTTCTGGCCTTTGGTTCCTTTGTTTGTGGTGTAATGCGATTCTGCTCAGCAAGTAAGGTTAAAGCACTTAGGCCAGTGGTCCATTTCCCCATATGCATATACCTTGTACCAAATAAATAATACAACAATAATAAGTAAATAGATAGGCATGTGTTTTAGCACTGCTTTTCTCCCCCGGCCCATCAAAGGGAACACTAGCACTTGATTCCAAAACCAAAGAAGAGCACAGTGGTTAGCAGATGGAAAGAGAATGGTAGAGGTCCCTGAGGAGTGGAAGCTAGAGACTTGGGGAAGACAAGACAGCAGTGCAGTGGAGAGTGGTGAACTCCACTTCTATCCAGCTCTGGATTCCAAGGGTCAAAACCAGTTAATACCTGGTCAAAAGTGGTAAATAGAAACAAAGTACCGACACAAGCTACAACACGGGTGAAGCTTTAAAACATTATGATGAGTGAAAGGAGCCAGCCACAGAAGTCCACATGTTGTACTGATAGGATCCCACTTACATGAAATTCCTGAACAGGCAAGTCCAAGAGGTAGGAAGTGGATTAGTGGTTACCTAGGGCTGAGGTGGGGAAATGCAGATTAACTGTCAACTAATAAGGGGGTTTGTAGTAGGGTGATGGGAATGTTTTACATGAATTGTAGTGATGGCTGCACAACTCAGCAAATTTGCTAAAAAAAAATCATTGAATTGCACTTAAAATGGGTAAATGTAATGCTATGCAGATTATAGCTGAAAAAAAGGTTGTGAAAGGACACAAAAAAAGAAGTGTTGTGGACCGTCTCACCACTCCTAAGACACATTCAGATTTGCCCCATATGTACACCTGCTTACTTAGCCCCAGAATGTTTTCAGCAATCAAAGAGAGTGATAACATGATAAGTTGACACTGTGAATTTGCAACAAAAAAAATAAACTCACTTTACCCTGAACCTAACAATCTTCACACCAACTTCCACCCCCAATATCCCAATGCCAGTGTTGCTAGCAAGGCCCCTTTTAATGGTATGGATCTCTTCCTCTTTAAAATTCTGCTCTCTGCTCATGACATGAATCACGGCTCCCTAGATCTCTTCCTTTCTCCCTGGCACTCCTCTTCTGTCTCCTGTATGTGCTCTTCTTCCTTCCCCCATCCCTTCAATGTTGGTGATTTTGAGCATCCTATCTTTAACCTCTTTTCTTCTCACTCTGGGTACTTTCCATAAGAGCTCTCATCCATTCTATATGCTGATAGCTCTCAAATATATATCCCATCCCAGTCTCTTATGGAGCCATAGGGCCATAAATTACAACTGCACCATGGATGTGTTCACGTCAAACTCATTACGTTCAAAAATGAACTCAAAAAACAGGTGTCAAAATGGATTACCAGCCACACTGGGTCTGCTGCTAAGCTCTTGTTCATCCCTCACTCCTCATCCAATTACTCAGCAAAAACCTCTCTAATCCATCCATTCATCTCCAGCCACACTATGCCTGGTACCAAGCAAATCTTGCCTTCCATCTAGTGTCTCAGATTTTAGTCTAGGTACCCTAGAATCCACGTTTAGATGAGTGGTCTATCCAGAACTGATGCTCTGATTATGCAGTTTCCGAGCTCCAAGTATTTAATGACTTACCATCATTTGCAAGTTCCTTTATTAATTTTCCCTTTGCTTTTCCCCAGGGTATGTCCTGCTACCTACCCACAAGCACCCATCTCCATTCTTTGTGGGCTGCTTGCAATTTCCCTAAGGCACCATGCCCCTGGGTCCATCTGCATGAGTTATTTCATATGCCCTGACCACCTTATGCTTTCCCTTCTCCCACACAGCTAGTTCCTCCTAGCTCATCAGGACCCCACTCAGCATCACTCCCCGCTGTGGTCTTCCATGACACCCCCAGGCTGAGTTAGCTTCCCAGTGTCTCTGCTTCCTCTTCCCCCCTCCATTTTTATTGCCTGTTCATTTCTCTGACTCATTCACCAGATTGTGAGTGACACCTTCAGGGCAAGGATTGAGTCAGTCTTCCTTATATCTTCACGCTAAAAGTAATGCCTTCCCACACTAGGCACTCAGTAAATATTTACTGAAGAAATGAATGAGAGTTTTGTCCAGATGCATCAAAACCAAATAAAGTGCTATATTTTTTATTTCTGTCTCTCCCAGGTATTGCCTTTCACGTAATTATAGATTGTTGTATCATGCTGAGTTACAGCTCCACAAGACACATTAACTGGATCTTTTTGATCGTCCATCATATGTCAGTCCTTGAATTTATTTCATCATTTCTACCTCTTTCCTGGGAACTTCTCCAAGTTATCTTTCAGCTACTAAAGAATCAAAAATATTTATCATGGTATCTCTTTTAATCTCACTGACTTTTTTCTACAAGAGATGGTAGCCTTGAAGCAGACCACAAAATCATCCCAGCATACAATATTTTTTAGAGTTATTTTTTTCATTGACATAATTGAGAATAATAGTAACCCCAAATGATTATAATTCTCAAAATTTAGGAGCATGGACAGCTTTATTTCCCCCTTTGTGATTATCCTGACAAGAATCTGTGTAACTAACTAGATATCATTTACGTAGAATAAAATTCCATTACAGGCAGGCAGCACATTCACAAGTAGTCCTAATGTTATGTACGTTAAAAATATAAATAAAAGCAACTGGTTTTAACCCAGCACAACAAATAACTAGAGGTTTGATCAGAAATCAGATACCAGAGCGCAGTTAGGAAAGGAAAACTAATTTCAATTCTTTTTTTTTTTTTTAGAAATAAAGTATGAATCTCTTAAAACTACATTTCTTAGAGAGCAACACGTATTCTTGCTTTGATAAATGCTAAATCTTGGATGAATTTTTTTTTCTGTTATTCATTATTTCTAGAGATTTAACAACCACCACCAACCTTCTTCCCTCAGTAGGAGAAACTACAGGTATCTCAGAGCCCCAAGGTCTGTGTTTGGATGAGAACACACAGTGACGAGAAAGCAACAGCTTGAACAATAAAAGGGCTTATTTTTCTCACAAAACAAGACGTCAGGAGGTGGGTGGCCAAGCGCTGGTACATCTGCTCGCTGTTGCCTTCAGGTACCTGTGCTCTTTCTATATCTGACCCTCTACCCTCAGCATCTAGTTTTGTCTCTCAAGGTTGTGGCCTCATGGTCACAATGGTTGACATACACCCAGACATCCACGCATGAAGGGAGAAGGGCACCCCATGGACTCTCTCTTTCTAACAGGACAGCAAAAGGTTTCCAGGATCCCACCGGAAGACAGCCGCTCACTGGGCAGAACCATCATATCACAACCCAACTTTTGATGAATTCATAGTCAACTGATTGGTAACCTAAACATGGAAGTGATGGTCCATCACATTCAAACGCTCTGCCCATGGTCAAGGTAGGGTATCACACAGAGTAAATATACACCAAGGGGTGGGAATCTCTGGGACCATCTTAGAATTCTGCCCACCAAATCTCCACTTTCTTCTAACAACCACAATATCCAAATAGAAAACACAGAAATGTGGCTCCAAGTCCTTTAGCGTTGGAAGCAGAAATTCAAAGTGACAAGCAATGCACTGCAGATCCCTTCTGGTAATGTCACCTGGGCCCGTATGACTCAGCAGAAATGGGGAGCTGCTGCCGGTGTGGGAGGCTCTGGCAGAGCCCGCTAACGCACTGACTTCCACGCGGCATTCCAAGGACCACTGAACCCTACGGGGACTGTCAGGTGTTACACGGATAGAGAGGAGAGGAAGAATGGAAGGAAAGAAGGGAGAAAGGCAAGGAGGGAGGGAAGAAGGAAGGACTGAAAATAAAATTTTAAAAAGTTTTCTAAACAATCAAGTCTCCTCTCTCCATTTATTAAACACACGTTTAAGAAAAAGCTATTGGGCCGAGAACTCGGTTAGGTGCTGGCCTGCTGTGCTGGACAAGTGAGACCCACAACATGCCCTCACGGAGATTACATTATAGTGAGAAACCTGCCCGCCTCCGAGAAAAGTAATCCAATAAATAGAATGGCTGTAAAATTGTGCTCTACAAAAGAAACGATGTTCAGAAACTCCACGCTACAGAAGAAAAGTCAACCTTTTCCTTTGACAGGCTACTGTACTTGGGTTAACAGGCACCATCTCTTAGCCTTATCTGTGGGGCTGTACGTTTTGCAGAAGGTGGCTTAGGCAACCGCGCTACTTTATGTCAAACCTGGATTAAAACTGCCAATGCCTAGCTCTACAAGGGCAGCTCCAGACTTACAACAGGACCCCTAACCAAGCCATCTTTTCGTGCAGCAGCTGATAACAAGTCTACAATTTTCTAGGCACACGCCCTGCCGCACATGGGTGACTTCTCAGTAGATACCAGCACGTCCCTGTAGGCGGAGCTTTCTGTATGTCTATGCCAGCCTGACAGGGAGTTTCTCCTCGCTGAGATTTGCTTCTGTGCAATGGTCTTCTGCTCTTCATCATCTCTGCACGAGATCTGACAACCCACTGACTCTTCCAAGTCTTTTTTCTTTTCTATTCTTCCCTCTTAGATTGGGTATCCTTCCTGGGTAGGGAAACTGCATTCTTATTTACAAGCAAGAAACTGATTTCCCTCCCCCTCTAGCAAGGAAACCAGTTGCACACGCAGCAGGCAGATTTCACAGCCATCGCAGTGAGGAAGTAAGCATAACACAGGCACACGCAGCAGATGTCTTGCTGGTGGATATCTCCTCAGTAGAAGGTCCATTAACCTTCAGCACCCAATCTCCAGAGAATGCTCACATTTACCAAGGCTATATTTCTGTTGTATTTTAGGCTCCCTGTTAGTTTTTTCACGCACATCTTTGACTTTTCAAGAACAGAATTCTGGTGTCCAGTGGTAGGTGGCTGTAATATGTGTGGAGTCCCAGCCCCACTGACCTCACAGGTGAAGGTCCTACTGGCCTTGGGATTCCCCTTGGAAGATGTCCCTTTAATTCACCTGGATAAACTCCCCTGACCGCTGCCCAACCAGATGCAGTGTGTGGACGTGGTGGGGGACAGGGTACGCGGCTCTCAGTTCAGTCTACCCAGGTGCTTCCCTTCCAAGCATCCTCTGCTCCTGTGCTAAGCTTTAGCAGCTACTAAAAACTGCAGCAACTAGAAGAACTCTGGGGCAACACTGCAAATGCTAATTCAGGGAAGAAAGATGGGCATGGCAGCCTTGAAGGACGCTTTCAACTAGAGAGCAGTATTGCAAATGATCCTAATGAATAGAGAGGGTAACACCCCTGCTGTGGTTGCAGAGATAACCCTTTAATGAGCTCGGATTTTAAAGGAATGTGAAGAAAAGCTGGGAGGAGGAGTGTGGAAATTGAACTGAGAAGGGTAAAGCCCCCAAGGAGCTAAGGCTTATAGAGTGTCCCCAAGTCAACCTCAAAAGCTTTGCTAAGTATGGGCGGAGAAGAATCGGACCCAGTAGGAACAGATGTCTTGCGTGGTGCAGACACAACACTGTCAGATGAAGCGAGCAAGTGTGTGGTATTTGCGAGAATGTTTTTAAGCTGGTATGTGCTATCTATTGCTCTGGAACAAGTTACCACAAACTTCGTGTCTTAAGACACACAGTCATTACCTCAGTCTCTGTGGGTCAGGAGTCCAGGCGTGGCTTAACAGGGCCCAGTACTCACACTTCCACAAGGCTTTTCATCAAGGGGTCAGTGGCCTGTGTTGTGTGGAGACACAGGTCCTCTCCCAAGCTCATGTGGTTGTTGAGAGAATTCAGTTCCTGGCAGTTGTAGGACTGAGGTCCCCACTTTCTCACTGGCTGTCAGCTCCTAGAGTCTGCCCTCAGGCACTAGTCACGTGACCCTCTCATAACAGGGGAGCTTATTTCTTCAATGGCAGCAGGAGTATCTCTCTCCAGTCTGCTCCAATGGAGTCTTATATAACATAATCATGGGGTGCCATCCCATCATCTATGCCTTGTAAGGTACCCTAATCAAGGGAATGGCATTCATCATATTCACAGGTCCCACCCACACCCAAGGGGAGAGGAGCATACAGGGCATGTCCTACAGGATATGGCAATCTCAGGGGCTGGTTTAGCATTCAGTCTACCATAGCTAGCAAGGAAGGAATAACATAGTTAAGATGGCACCAAAACCAAGGACAGTAAAGGAAACAATCTAATTTAAACTTAGTTCAACATTCTAGACTCAGGTGAATATTCTAAGTCCATAGGACTTCACTGAAACAGTGCACCCCAGGAACTACAAAGAACCAGCCTTTGTAATCCTGGAATACAGGCAAGTTTCCAAAAGTGGACAAACTCTAAAAAAGGAAAGCAAGTAGACTCAAAGCCAAAGACTCATGAGTTGATTATTAATCCTCCTCCAAAATCTAAAATACATTAGACAGATTTTGTAAGCTCCTAGAAAATGTTGTGTGGATTACCAGGACTTTGTATTGGTTTACTAATACCATTCCCTTCAGTCTAACCCATTCCTTTGACAGCTTTTTGGAGAAAATGTTGAAATTATGGTCCCCTTTGACTGTAAGCTAGTTCACAGAGATGCTCCTTATGGGGAAAAGGAAGAAATATTATCTGATGTAACGTGTTCAGGTGTTCTTTTTTCTTAACTGCTGTACCTGGAAGCACGTCAACTGAAGTGAGATGGATGTTAATCTGAAAAGTGGCATCTGGCAGTTAGACAAAGCACTCAGCACTGGCCTACTCAATATTAAAACTAATATTTTGAAGGGTTTGTGGATTGGCTATTTCGGAAACACAGGTCCATGAACTAAGTCACAGACTGAAGATTCAACATCATCCCTAAGGCTTAACCAATGGGCAACCGTTGACATAATTGAGCATCAGTATCACATGCTGACTTGCACATGGTTGATCTCTAACCTGATAATATTTAACAGATCAAAGTAAACTTCTCCACAAAGGCTCAAAACCTCACCTGGGAAGGTGCAACATGAGAAGTCCCTGGCTTAACATCCTCCTTGTGATAAACATCAACAGTTCTAGCTGTCTCAATGCCCAGTATGAACAAGAGCCAGAGAGTTACTGAGAATTACAATGGCTTTTTTTTTTTTTTTTTTTTTTTTACTCCTCAGAGAATGTTCTGTGTAGCGCCTGTGTCCCACAATGCTAACAGATGGCAATGAGTGGGAAAAAGTATCTCATGGTCAAATACGTGTGGAAAAGACACAGTCGGATGAGGTTAAGTGAGTTTCTTTACTATGAGCTTTCAGGATGTCAGTGTGTATTTGGAATATCAAAGAGTGGACAGTAGTTTCACAGAGACTCTCATGCAACTAGATTCTGGAAAACCTCAGGGAAAAACGAAACCACCACAGCCTCAAACTATGCTAATTAATGTGCAACGCCTACATTTAAAAAGCTAAGAATCAAAATGTGATCTGCCCTGGACACCAGATTTCTGGACTGCTGAATTCAGTTCTGGGGGCCCTGCAAGTTCTGAGCTACTCTAGCCAGCCAGAGCACACCCCGAAGGGCAAAGTCACATCACGTGGAAGGTGACTGCAGGAGAATCAAGCCCCTTCCAAGTCTTGCCATATCTGGTTTCAAGTTGCCTTGTTCACAAGACACTCCTACGAACCACAGAGAATCCTTTCATCTTTACAGTGAGACCTAATGACTCATTTTTTAAAATTTATTTATTATTTAATTTATTTTTTTGGCTGCATTGGGTCTCTGTTGAGCGTGGGCTTTCTCTAGTTGCGGTGAGCTGGGGCTACTCTTCACAGCAGTGTGTGGGCTTCTCATTGCGGTGGCTTCTCTTGTTGTGAAGCACGGGCTCTAGGCGTGTGGGCTTCAGTAGTTGTGTCATGCAGGCTCTAGAGTGCAGGCTCAGTAGCTGTGGCTCACGGGCCTAGTTGCTCCGCGGCATGTGGGATCTTCCCGGACCAGGGCTCAAACCCGTGTCCCCTGCATTGGCAGGTGGATTCTCAACTGGGCTTCCCTGGTGGCGCAGTGGTTGAGAATCTGCCTGCCGATGCAGGAGACACGGGTTCGAGCCCTGGTCTGGGAAGATCCCACATGCCATGGAACAACTAGGCCCATGAGCCACAACTACTGAGCCTGCGCGTCTGGAGCCTGTGCTCCGCAACAAGAGAGGCCGCGACAGTGAGAGGCCCGCGCACCGCGATGAAGAGTGGCCCCTGCTCGCCGCAACTAGAGAAAGTCCTCGCACAGAAACAAAGACCCAACACACCCCAAAATAAATTAATTAATTAATTAATTAATTTTTTAAAAAAAGACATAATGACTCATTTTTAAGCAACTGAATATGGCAAAAGTGAAGGGATGTAACTTCTGGAACTAGGTTATAAAAGTCTGTGACCAATCTATAGAGACTGAAAGTAGATTACGTGTTTGCCTAGGGCTGGAAGGTTGGGTGGTGGCTAAAAGGTGTGGGGTTTCTTTGGAGAGTGATGAAAATGTTCTAACACTGACTGAGGTGATGGTTGCACAAATCTTCAAACACACTAAAAGCTATTAAATTGTACAAATTGAATGGGTAAACAGTATGGCATATAAATTATATTTCATTAAAGTTATTACCAAAAAAACCAAAAAAACAAAAAAACAAACTGTGATTTCCACCTTGCTTGCCCTCTCTCTGGATCTTCTCATTTGCTCACTCTGGGGAAGCCAGCTGTCGTGTGATGAGGTGCCCTGTGGAGCACCCCATATCACAAGGACCTGGAGGCCACCTCCAGACAGCAGCGAGCAAGGCACCGAGGCCCTCAATCCTGTAAGCCTGCAAGAAAATGAATCCTGCCCACAACCACATGAGTAAGCCTCGAGCCAACCCTTCTCCAAGCAAGTATGAAGATGACCAACAGCATGACCACAGCCCGTGAGACAGCCTGAAGCAAAGGAGCCAGCAAAGTCACGCCCAAACTCTTGACACAGAAATTTGAGAAAAAGCCCCTCAATTTAGGGGAAATTTGTTACACAGCACTGGATAACTGATACACTTCAAAAGAGTCCCTCTGTCCTTTCCTTTCTGCTCTTTGCCAGACTCCTTTCCAGCTTCCAGAAAAGAGCCTTGTAAGATCTGTCCAATGCAGTGCTTCATGTTGGATTATTCAGACCATTCCTGTCCCCAGCCCTTGCCTCACCACTTTCCTCACCTGGGATGTCACTTCCCCACTCTTCAACATGCCTATGATGTTTATACCTCCTTCAAGCCCTTGTATTTTCTATAAGATATAAAACCCACCTTCCAACCACACCCAATCTCTGCCCCAAAGTGATTTTTCCTGGCTGGAAATTTCTTGGGCACAAGTAGACTCACTGAGCATCAGTATCTTATGACATCATTTACGCAGAGTTGACCTTTAGGAAGATTTCCTTTAAATAACTTTTCAGGAAAAAAAATGTTTGTTTACTCTCCCCATACTCATATTTCTGTATAAATTTTTACAGATTTGCATTTATTTTATTCATCCTTTGTTATGTCCCAATTTTTATTTGCCCTTCTTCAGTATACATTTTCTTATGTAGATGAAGAATTCCAATTTTTGTTCTTTCTTTGTTCTTTTTGCATTGCACTGTACTGTCTCACATATTTAAACCTAACCTTATCCAGGTGATATTAATTTAGATTTCCAATTGCCTGCTATGTTGTAATATTGTATTAACTTTTAGTTATTCACCACTGATGTGTATACTTTTAGTTCCCAAAATACCATGTGGGTTCAGCCACTGTAGCTACTTCATTATCCATCTTTTGGATCTTCAAGTATGCCTGGCCCAGTACCTTTAATCTGATTTTCACTAGATTTACTACCTTTCTTCACCTGAGAAAGTTACTACAGTTTTTAAAGTGCTGAACTTATTACCAGACACTCTGTAGCAAAGGAAAATTGGTTCTACTTTTTGGAGGCTCTAACTCACATGAACTTCATGTCATACAAGGTTCTTCTTTGTCATTCTTGGAGGAAATAAAATTTATGTGACAATGTTCTTATAGATAAATAAAGGCTGACATTAATAGAAAATGAATAGTGATAGAATATACCAAGAAGTTAATAACAAGAGGAAAACATCAAGAAATCTTTTCTAGGCTAACATATTTGAAGGCTGGCCGAGGTCATAGTTTTGGATTTCTCCGTCCGTTGTTCAAGGGAAATGGTTTGCATTCCACTCCCATATACCCACATGCTCAAGTGGTCTACAGTCTGCCTGATGCTCTGTAAGCTCACATACACTGTAATAGAGCTTGTCTGATGTGGCCGTAACACAGAATACATTTTTAGAAAGCAGTTAATCAAAGTTAGGAAAGCGTAACTTGAAAGACGGTTCTATTCATTTATTTTTCATAGCTGATGTTTCAAGGGCTCTTAGGCTTATAAAATCATCCCTGCAACACCATCCTTTTAAATCCAGATTATGTTCGGATTTCCCTCTCTCTCTGTAATATCTGTTTTTATTCATATCTTGTGTTTCCTTATAAAATAGAAAATCAGAAGAAGAAATTGGCTCTTTTTTTACACACGCACACATGCGCGCGCGCGCGCACACACACACACACACACACACACACACACACACCTCCTGACTTTTCTCTCAGAAAATCTTCTCAGGGTTGAGAACACATTCCTGACTCGTCAGCTTGCGCATCATATTCTCCGTGACCCTAAACCAAGGGCGTCATGGTAAGAAACAACCCTTCAACAGAGATAAGATTCTTCTGGGTTCTGAGAAACTGCACTAGACTTAACTACTGTAGAAAAACAGTGCAAGACTTTGTGCTGTTTTCTTTCATATGTTGCTTCCTTTAATACTTAGGTCAATTCACATCTGAAAACTAATGAAAACGAATTCAAGGCTCTCCTTATACTGAACCTCTCTCCCCACAAAAGGGTAAAGCAACCAAAGTCGTTGTTCATAACGTGGGCATTCTAGGAACTCTTTACCGCTCCTGCTGAAATTCACTAGACCAGCCTTGTCACCTCTGTGGCCTTCCTGTGCCCTCCATTCATCCAAACCTCAGAAGATGTGAGTCTCATGTCACACTCACAGCTGCCACCAATGCCATTCCCCAAGAATGTCCCCGAGCGGGAATAGAAAGGGAATGTAGAATTTGTTAAACCTTGAGTTCTACTGATGTATATTTTTAGGTTTTAGTGTGCAGATATCACCTACTCACTTCCAGTAAACTGGTACTCGGGGAAACGAGGTCTCCGTGGGACCCAGATTCTGAGAACCAGAGTAGAAGGAGTGTAGCCATTCCCCCAGAGCAAAGTCCCACTAGGTCAATAAAAAAGCCTTGCCCTGGTTAAACTCTACAAGCTTTTATTTTTATGAGTTCAAGTTCCTGTCCTACTTGCAAAGACATTGCATAACACAGACTTAGGAACACACCAGAGATGATAGACTTATTTTTAATACAAATTCCTCCTTTTCTGTTCTCATCCTTAAACTTCTATTCTGCCCTACCATTCTCTAGTGTCTCTTCCTATTTAAAAAAAAAAAAATACACTCAATTAATACTAGACATTTTCTTCTGAGAAGCTTTCTGTTGCTTAACGTGAGCAATGGCACACCATAACAATGAAGAGTAGGTTAAAATCACTGCTCTACCACATACTAGCTGTGTGATCTTAGGCAAGCTACACAGCCTCTCTGTTCTTCAGCTCCCTCTGTGATATGGGCATCGTGATGTCACTTTTCCCATGAGGACTTAAGGAGTTAAAACATGTAAACCACTCACGATAGTGCCTGACACAGGAAAGGCTACATAAGGGCTGGGCTTGGTGCGTTTAGATACCTGTTCTACCACCTATACCACTTCTTGACCAGAGCTTGCAAAGCCCCAATCTTCTAGCTCTCTTTTACCCAGTGCTCTGAGATCCCACATCCCGTAATTCCCTCTTACCTGCATAAAAAGTCCCTCTCAACCATGGTATTGAGTTCTACTCGTCTCCTCCATTTTGAAGAAAGGTGACATCATTTAAAGGCACTGTGACGTCACAGAGCGCCAACCAGACTGAAGGTGGGCGTGGGCTGGGGATGCAGTCAGGGACAGAGAGGGCGCTTGCAGGGGTGACTCCACAGAGTTTACGGAACGAGGTGAGTACGAGCAGGGGTGCGGGCGGGCTTGAGGGGACCCTCAGGGAGGGAGAGCTCTGAGGGACTCCGGGCAGCCTGTGCTTAGCCTCTCCCAATACCACAAGGCCCCCCCCTTCCCTCCCGACAAAGCCGCACAGCCTCGTCGCCCCGGGTCACGGCTGGGGGAGGCTCTGCGTCTGCGCTCACGGGGTCACGGCTGGGGGAGGCTCTGCGGCTGCGCTCACGGGGTCACGGCTGGGGGAGGCTCTGCGGCTGCGCTCACGGGGTCACGGCTGGGGGAGGCTCTGCGGCTGCGCTCACGGGGTCACGGCTGGGGGAGGCTCTGCGGCTGCGCTCACAGGGTCACGGCTGGGGGAGGCTCTGCGGCTGCGCTCACGGGGTCACGGCTGGGGGAGGCTCTGCGGCTGCGCTCACGGGGTCACGGCTGGGGGAGGCTCTGCGGCTGCGCTCACGGGGTCACGGCTGGGGGAGGCTCTGCGGCTGCGCTCACGGGGTCACGGCTGGGGGAGGCTCTGCGGCTGCGCTCACGGGGTCACGGCTGGGGGAGGCTCTGCAGCTGCGCTCACGGGGTCACGGCTGGGGGAGGCTCTGCGGCTGCGCTCACGGACGAACAAAGCCCCGTGACCGTGATCTAGGAGGTAGGCTGCAGTGGTCCCTAGCCCCGCTGAGCAGCTCGGCCCTCCTCGCTTTCCGCAGGGCACAGCAGGAGCTGAAGCCGGAGGCTGCGGGGCCCTCCCGCACAGCACCGTTCGCCCGAGTCACAGACCCAAGCCCGACTGCCTGTCGGTACCATCCCTTCTCTTCAAAATGTCTCCTCCCCAAACGCCTGGCCCTCCAGGTGCAATCTTGGGACGACGTCGCTAGGGTTAGAAACGGCGGGGCGAGGTGTGGGGTCCTGTCCTCCGCCACGGGGTCCCTCACTGCCCCAGACGCTCGTCACCTCCCCTCCAGCCTCAGCCCCGCTGCCTTCTCTCCAGCCTTCACCATCCTCTCGAAGGCACGGCAGCCTGGGCGCTGGAGCCCTCGTCTTACCCGGCTCTCGTGTCTTCCGCTCCAGAGCCATCTGCGCTTGTTCTGGATTGCAGAACAGAGCCCAGAGCTTTCAAGTTTCACCCACATCAGCACCCAAGGCATCAGCCAATCCTGCTTCCCAACATCAGGCTCCGTATTGTCATCTACCCAAACATCAGCCCCGTGGGATTACTCACCACTGCTAACGTGCCGCATGCGCTCACCACCCTGTTCCTTTCACTTCAAGGCCGCCCTCTAGTCGGGATTCCCTCTCTGCCCCCTACCCCACCGGCACGTGGACCTGTCATCTCCCTTACCGTTTCTGAGACGTCAGCTCAAACATTCCCTGAAGCCTGCTTTCGTGAACCTGGCAGAAACAATGAATCCTCTACGTGACCACAGCGCTCAGTATTTCCAGAATGTTCCCCGTGCCGCCCTCCACTTGAGGGTTGAGTGTGGGTCATCCCACTGTCCAGCCCACTGACCCCCATCAGAAGTTAAAGCCCCTCGTAGCAGAGAGCACGGCGGCAGCACCTCGGGCACAGGGTGGACCCTCCCCAAACGTTCGCTGAACTTGATGATGATACCCTGTCAGTCTCACCCTGGGCTTCGTATAATCCTCTGTAAACCCCCTCCTGCAGGGCTTGGCAGGAAAGGTCTACCAAAGCAGGAGTTTTTCCAGAACTGTTCACTCTGTTCCCCAAGCTTGGGCAACATCAGTGATATGTAATCAACCTTCGGTAAAGTATTCATCATATGAATAGATGAACCAATAAGCATTTTAAGTCATCACAGTAGTCAAATAGGGGTAACAATAGGCAGGAGTTGGTGATTACATTAATTGATCATCACACTGCTACTCAAAAAAGTCTGGTCTCCAAACAGACCAATCCACAAACAGTTGTTCCCGGGCCATGACGGGGCAAACATAGAAAGTGACAGTAAATGTTTATATCTTTTAGAGGAACTGACATTGTCACAACATCCAGTTATGTGTACTCACCTTGCTGAGCAGGGTACAGACCAGTTCCAATGTTAGCAGTCTTGCAGGAAGGTCGTGGGATGGATTGGGAAGAGGAAAAACAAGACAACCAACCAAACCCATTCCTTCAGCACAGAGAGTCTGAGAAGCACGGCCTTACTGTGGAGCTTCCAACTGGAAAAGCACAGACTTCTGCCCCCAACCCTCACCAGGCCCTGCATGACCCCCGCCCGCGGGAGACACTGCTTCTCCCTGTAGCCTTTACTGTCTGCATCCCTCTCCGGGGCTAAGAAGGTTTAGGTGAATAATCATCAGCACCTTATCGTAAGCACGTGGGACATGCCACCAGGTACAATCAACGCAGGCATTATGGAAAGGACCTGTGTGAGAACCGAGCAGTGAAAGAAAGACCCGCTGAGAAGCTTGTTCTCCTTTGTCTGCTCTCTAAAGTAAGAGGGACAGATTCCAAACAGCCTTCTTTCATTCCTCCCTAGTATGAGCCAGGCAGGGTACTAGAATTCATCGTGAAAACAGCACACAAGAGGAAGAGGAGGAGGAGGAGAGAATGATGGATAATAACGTAATAATAAGAAAGGGCGTTTCTCAAGCTGCACTATGCACCCGTTCCGGGGCTGAGGACCTCCTTGTCCATTATCCCACTTAACACACAGAACTTCCCTGCCATGTAGGGGGTGAGCAGGCGATCAGGTCCTCCCAGCCTGATCAGGCTTTTTAAAAAGTGGAGGGTGGGGAAAGCAAATTCCCAACTCTGACTCAGATCCTTTAGTCTTAGAACTAATGAAAAAACCTAATAGAAGTCAGTTTGGACTCAGTATAATAAGCTGCAGAAACACTGTCTCTACTTCGGGAGCACGTCTGTATAAGGATATATGGAAATATAAATATAGTTGTAAAGGTAAATCTTAACATCAATATACAGACATAGATCTCAATCGTTGAAATATGAAATTCTAGAAATAATCTGTATAAAGGTGATTATTTTCTGACCCAAACCTAAAAATGTTCATCTGTTAATTACATAACTGAATAAAGATCTAGAAAGGAGACAGGTGACTGATAGATGAATGGGTGGGTAGATTGATAGATGATAGAGAGAGATGATAGATAGATGATAAATAGATAATGAATATATATAGTATAATCTTGACAAATGCCTCTATGACGGAGACTTGATTAATCATTACTTTAAAGGAAAAGCCAGCCTAGAATCCACCAAAATCAATAGGACATCTAAGTAACAAACAGTGCTAAAGACAGAGATGTCATTTAAAAGGAAAAGAGAAAGACATCTGAAATAAAAATAAAATATCCTTCATAGATAATTAAAATAATGTGCTTTCATTTTCAAAAATTAAACCGACACCAATCATGATAAGATCTAAATCCTCAGCAGGGCTTACCAACCCAAGAGCCATGTGGGGCACATTAACCAAAAGAGGCTTCAGCTGGGGCGATGACAGTATCTGCAAGCAAACAGACTTATTAAGAAACAAAGTGGTCCAACTTCCTCCGTCATGAGAATTCCTAAGAGCAAACTTCCTCTAAAGTTAAGGAGAAATTTATGTCCGTTAGCTAAAACGTCTACTTGGCTCTCGATTGGCAATGTGTCCCTGTTGTGTCCCCAGCATTGTGCAGACTGTAAGAGGAAACTGGTATTTATCTACAGCCCATCTCTCTTCCCAAAGGACTTGAAAGATGGGTGGATGTTATTAAAAAGAAAGCCACATCTTTTCATTGTTATCCTTATCTACAACATAGCCGTTGCAGTGGTCACTAATACGGAAGAGGGCCACGCGGGAAAGCAAAAGGGAACCCCAGGCATTACAGTAGACCGAGGCGGCACAGAAGCAACCACTCTTTCTGCAAAGACATTGCAAGGTTGAAAATATATGCCTGTACCAGCTTGGGGGCAGAGTGGGAACTGGTGGGGGAATACACCCAGGTGTCAGACGTGAAGACGCAACCAAGACTCCAGTGGTAAACAGGAGACAGTAACAAGATGACTGTGGAGGGTTCACTGGTATTGTGGGTTCTGTGGCCTGAAAAACAGGAGGCATGGCCCTGAGGCTACACAAGGTGACAAAGCTAGCACTGGCCTCTTAGGGGAAAGCCAGAAGCCTAGGTGTCTGCTACCCACTGACGGAGAGACAAGCACGTTGGCCATGTCCACAGCCTGTGTCAAGCATGAGAAATGGTCACCTCAAGGCACCGGAAACCTGGGCTTTTGCTATGTTGAGTGCTTAGGCTTCAGCTTTATTCATTTCTTGGTTTGGAACCTGAAACCAAGAAATTAACATAAAATCTCAAGCGGGACCCACAGAGGCAAATATAATATTGCTCTGAAGGACACTTTCACCAGCCAGAGAGGGCACACAGGACTGCCATTAAACACTTTTAAAAAACTTGCTGCAGATGAGCTAAAATAAAATAAGGTGCCGCAGGAAAGGACCTGAGAGAGCAGACAAATGTTGCCAACAGCAGCCTGAGGATACAAAATAACCACGCCATCTAAGAAAGACAGTAAGCTTATAAACAGAATTAAAGAAGAGAATAGAACAGCAGTGCAATAACTGGCTAACTCAAGGAGAAGGAAGATAAGGACGCCTGCGATATCACCTTTTCTGTTCAACGTTGTTCTGCAAACCTTAGAAAGTGAACTAAGGGTTTTTTAAAAAATTATAAACAGATGTAGATATAGGTACTATATATATGTATATATACTTGTGTGTACACTTATATATAACATATAAATATCTATCTTTAGATAGAGAGAAATATGCACACATAAATACAGATATATATTTTAATGGAAGACAATATTTTCATAATTTGCAGACATACGCCTGTCAAATCATAAAAATACTAACTGAATCTACAACCCAACTCTTGGAACTAATAAGAGACTTTGGCAAGGTTTTTGGATACACGATCAAAATACAAACATGGAAAGGTTCCTACACGCCAGCAAAAATCAGCTGGAAAAAAAATATCAATCATCCCATTCACAACAGCATCAAAGAGTATGTTACCTAGGCTTAAATCAAATAATGGAAATACAAGATCTATATGCAGAAGATGATATGGATCGTAAAATAAGATCTAGCAATCTCACTCCTAAGTATTTAGCCCTCAAGAGATAAAAACTTACATATATGCATATAGTAGCTCTATTTATAGTCACCGAAACCTGGAAATAACAGAAATGTCCGTCTGGTGAGTGAATCAGCAAAATAGGGCACATCTATACAATGGAATAGTACTCAGCAGTAAAGTGAAATGAACTACTGGTACACACAACAACTTGGATCAATCGCAAAGGCGTTAGGAGTGAAAGAAGGCAGTCTTAAAAGGTTTCATACTGTATGAGTTCATTTACACAACATTCTCCAAGAGAAAACTATTACATCAGAAAACAGATCAGTGGTTGCGGGGCCTGGGGGCAGGGGAGGTTGTCACTGCAAAGGGACACAATGAGGGCATTTGGGGCACGATGAAACTGCTCTGTATCCTGATTTGGGTGGTGGTTACGTGAATCGATGTATGGGTTAGAATGACTACAACTGTCCATGTTAGAAAGTCAATTTTACCACGTGTGCGTTAACTGAGAGAATAAAGTTTACAACTAAAAGAACATGTTTTAAGAGGAAGGCCTAAAAAACTACACGATGTGATGGGAAGATAACTCAGTCTGGCGAAGATGGCATTCTCCCCAAATGAATCTATAAATTCACTGGATTTCACAATTACCCAACAGAGTTTTAATGAAATTTGACAAATTGATACTAAAATGCCTAAGGAAGAATAAAGACCTGGGTATAGCCATTTGGAGACAATTTGAAAGGAAGGAGGAAGGACATGCCCTACTGCATACCAAGCATTCTTATAAATCTCTAGGAATTAGAACAATGAGGAGGTGGTACAGGCATAAATAAACAGATCTTGAAGGGGTGACATAGGTATACCAGGAGCCATTCATAAATGGCTCTTCATTTACATAAAGAGCTTAGATAGGTAGACAGACAGACAGACAGATAGATCTCTATTTAGTTCCTCCCTTACTGCAGGCACAAAAATTATTTCCAGTTGTATTAAAGTCCTAAAGGTGCAAAGAAAAACTTGAAAAGAGAATAGAAAGAGTTTGTACAAATCAATTTTTTAAAAAAACAGAAAAAATAAGCAAAGGATATGAAAAGGTGTGCTCCCAACAGCCATGAGTGAAATAAAAATTAAAGCAATAAAATTCTATTTCACACCATCGTATACGCAAAAACGTAAGTTTGGCATACAAAGTGCTGGCAAGGATGGGGGAAATGGACTTTTCTAGTAGTTTTTTTGAGAGCAGTTTTAGGTTAACAGGAAAATGTCAGCAAGCACAGAGCGTTCCCATGTACAAACCGCCTGCAGTTAACATCCTGCATTAGTGTGGTACTTTTGTTACAACTGACAAACCAATATTAGCACATTATTATTAACTGAATTCCACAGTTTGCATGAGAGTTCACTCTTGGTGTTGTACATCTTGTTTTGACAAAGGCATAATGTCATGTGCCCACCATTACAGTATCAGACAGACTAGGTTCACTGCCCTGAAAATCCTCTGTGCCCCACCTATTCATCCCTTCCTCCCCCACCTATTCACCCCTCCCTCCCCCCACCTCTTCACCCCTCCCTCCCCCACCTCTTCACCCCTCCCTCCCCCACCTCTTCACCCCTCCCTCCCCCACCTCTTCACCCCTCCCTCCCCCCAGCCCCTGGCAACCCCTGATCTTTTTACAGTCTTTATGGCTTTGCCTTCTCCAGAATGTCACAGAGTTGGAACCATGCAGTCTTTTCAGGTGGGCTTCTTTCACTTAGCAACACGCGTGTAAGCGTCCTCCATGGCTTGTCATGGCTTCATAGCTCATCTTTATGTTGCTGAACAATACTCCACTGTGTGGATGAACCACAGTTTTTTTTATCCATTCACCTACTGGAGGGCAACTTGGTTGCCATGAAGTTTTGACAATTATGAATAAGTGGACTTTTTATATACCATTGGCAGGAAGACAACATCCTACAACCACTTTAGAGGAAAGCTGGCAACATCTAGTGAAGCCGAAGATGTGCACACACAGAGCTCAGAACTTCCATCTCTGGGCACACATCACAGAGAAACTCATGCAAGGAAGCATACAGAAAAATGTTCATTAAACACTCTCTGTAACAGAGAAAACTGCAAACAAGATAAAACTGTGTCAGTAAGAGAAGTGGAACGGGAGACAATTCTCCATGGGTCTCCCTCAAAGTTCTGCACGTCCTGCCAGCAGAAGCCCTGATGGCTTTTGCTCTGGACTGCCTTCTCAAGGGTGTCTGTGTAGTGAACAGCCTCAGAAGATAGAGGTTGCGTCTCCCTCTGGAGCACAGTTCTGGCAGAATGCTTCCTGCCCATTGTCATGCTTTGGATTTCCTAAGACCAGGGCTCCTCTGCTGTGACACAGACCCACCCACTGCATGTGCAGCAGCCACGTGGGTCCCTCTGGGTCGCCCCCAGGAGAACAGGTGCAGACATGAAGCTCATGCTGCTTGCTGTGTGTGAGGAATGAAGCCTTTGTCTCTGACCCAGGAGACTGGTGTCCCCTGTCAGCATCCGTGAACCTGTGGCAGCCAAACTGTTAGTGTGAAAGTAGGGTCAAACCTCAGACCCTCTTGACAAATGGATAAATAAAATTTTGAAAATATTTGTACAATAGGCTACTGTGTGACAGCTAGTATAAATAAAATGACAGGAATCCATGTGGATAAATCTCAATCTATTTTTACGGGGACATAAGTAAACCACAAAAATACCTTCAGCATTTCTGTAAAATACATGCTGTTTTTGGATACACACGTATGTGTCAAACACACGTGAATTCACACATAATCTTCAGGGCAATGGTTAACTCAAGAGAAGCAGGATGGGGAACTGAACCAGAAAGCTTTTTAATCTTATGCAAATATGTCAAAATGTTGGCAGTTTTTCATTCTTTCATCTGGGTATAGAGGTTTTCTATATAGGTCCACAGTCCTTACCTGCAATTCTGAAAAGTTTGTTATTAATTTTCACACCAAAACTTACATGGAGGCAAAAACCTAAATGAAATGAGGGAAGCTATGAGAGTCTTTATTGGCTGCGCCGGTGTGAATATTCGTACATTTCATTGCAGAGATCTGAATGTGTTTGGTAACGGTCTGCTTCCAGACCCTGGTGGTATGGGATTCACAATGGCTTAGGCCCGTATTTCACCTTTCCAAAATCTGGAAAACTTTGAGCTCTAAAAGCCCCTAGTCTCCAGGGTTTGGGGTAAGGGCTTTAGTCTTGAAATATCCTCTTGCAAGTTTATATGTGTATTTATTTCATAATTTAAAGATATTAAAATGAGGGGAGAAAAAGCTCTAGCCCTCTTTCAACACGTGAAACCAAATTTGCATCGCATAACACACATGATTCTCCACGAAACAGAGCAGAAGCCGATGGGTGGGGCCCACAGGACCCCCTCAGCCCAGGGTCCACTCCTAGCCTCACGGCAGCAGGCAGAGTCTGTCCCCTGTGCACAGCATGGAGAGGACCGTTCTGGATCTGACCTCTTGTTTTTATCATTACTAGAGCATGTTCTAGAAAACAAAGATATTACTTTTAAATGTAGCAAGATAGGGTCATACAAGATTTTTCCTGTAACTGTGAAAGAACTAACACTTACTGCAGGTCACACTGTTGCCCTTCAGATTCCTGCTGGGTTATTAAAATCATGCCTGTTCTGAGCGCGCCAGCTCCCCGGGTGGCGAATACACTTGAGCCTTTGTGTCCTAGAAGAGGACGCCTCTCAGGACCGACTTCGCATGCTGTCGGCCCCACCAGCCTCCTGGGCCAGCCACGGCTGCACACCCATCCCTGCGCAGGCCCTGCCCGGCTCCGTCAAGCCCCTCCCCACCTCCTCTCAGCCCCACACTATGGCCCCTGCTTGCCTTCTAAGAGCTTCTCCTGAGGCTAACGCATGAGACAGCCTGGGCGTCCGCTCACAACCCACACCGTGTGACCCAAAGATGGAGGGAAGTGGTTGTCCCACGAGGGCAAATGTTTGATCGGGGCGGGTTTGGAGCCAATCGACAAATGCTTCTCTCTTTCCCGCCCTGGCTGGACGGTCTGAAAAAACATCCCGCATGACTTCACAGACAGTCTCAGTGAAGGAATCATTTAGTTCCCAGCCGTGGTGTCCGAGGTGACACATCATTCTTGCATGGGCATCCCTCCCTGTGTTCTTGCCTGACCTTCACTGTCTCTGCCCCTGCCCATGGGGGTTACTCTCTCCAGTAGAGCATCCTGCATAAGCCTTTATCTCGGGCTCATCCTCTGGGAAACGTAAGCCAAAATAGTCTTGGTACCACGCTCACATTACTAGGTCCAGGTATTTGGGGAAGGGAAGAGGCTTTTTTCGTAACTTAAAAAAAAAAATTACAGGTAATCTCACAAAATTGGGAAAATCTACGTGCTGTGTTGCTCTCTACTTTTGTGTGCCATTTCTACCCGTGGCAGTGAAGGTGTTCCCCCTGAAGACCCTGTCTTCTTCCAAAGCACTCACCTGAAGTGCCTTCAACTGCAACTGACTTACAAACCTGCCCGGGTCATTAAAATACACCCATGGTTTCTGGACGTTTCATTTTATGATAGCTCTGTTTAATTTATGCCTTTTGGGCACTGTGTTTATAGTTAACAGTACTGTGTTATATACATGGAAGTTGCTAAGAGAATAAATCTTAAAAGAGACCACCAAAAAGAAATGGGAAGTGTGTGATGTGATGGAGGCATCAGGTCACCCCACAGCGACAATTACACTGCGATATATACATGTATCAAATCCATGTAAGTTTGTACACCTTAAACTTACACACGGTTATATGTTAGTTACATCTCAATACAGCTGGAAGAAAGGATCATTTATGCCTGTGAGAGGTGGGACTCTTTTTTATCAGAGTGAGTTCCCGCTTTGCATCCCTGCTCCCCGTGATGAGTTTGTGTTGATGCATCCAGATTTATCCGACAATTGTCACAAGAGCCAGCAGACTGGGGCCTCGGCGTCGCTTCTGTGACCCCGAAGCAGCGGAAATAAAGTAACTGATCTGCTGGAGGAACACACCCTCTGGCCTGGACGCCTCCGCTTGGTGTTCTTAATGCCTCCCGAGCAACACCAAATTCAAACAGCGGTAACTAAGCCGCTCTTGCCATCCCCTGTGACCCTCCTTGTCGGCACCAAATTTAACTTTTCTTCCTGCCTTCAGCCGTGTTCCGTGAAGCGGTAATTAGAACTAAGTGTCTTCTTAGGACACTTTTATTGTGGCATGTTTGTCCTGCCTCCTGCCATCTTATTATGTTATCTTGCCAAATGCCAGAGAAACAAGAAACAGATGTTCCAAACGGGAGACACCAGAGAGGGAATTTCCCTTTCATCAGCTATGAGAAGGAAGCTCTCAGACTCCACTCTGCCCGTCATTGGTAAGGCATGGAGCCCTGAACGTACAGGGCAGTGAGAGGCTCGTACAAAATGCAGGGCTAAGTTTACCTCTGTGGAGTAGTGTGGAATGAAAAAAAAAAATGCCTTGGCAGTTAAAACAAACAGGAAACTAGAGGTCAAATGTCTCTAATTACAAATGATTTGAGATAATATCCAAATGTCTTTGTGAAAAATGGGGGGGAAATGATTTGCAAAAATGTTTGGAATCAAGTATACATTTTTGCAAACAAATATTTTTTTCTTGGATGGCATAGCTGGGATGCATTTCAATGGAGTTTTCTATTTGACAGATTGAGCTCTGCATTTTCCATACCGACATATACAAAAAGTCTCACCTTACCATATGCGGGGAAGAAGAATGGGAATGAGAATAAAAATAAGGAGCAGGAAATAGGAATTTATAAAGTCCCGGTTGGTTCATTTGAATGTATTTAAAGACAGAGCTATTAGACTATGTCAGGGAACTCGGTGCCTGTTTTTAGAAATACAAACAGGAATAATCAACAACACAGCTCTCAGGCTTCCAGTTAAGAAAGGAGACAGCACAGACTTTATATTATTTCTCTCTTACAACTTTTTAAATTGATGGTAAATGAGTGATTAAAAATAAATCCACAGCAACAAACATTTTACGGTACTAACGTATTAAGAGGTGTGCAATTTCAACAAGAGTCTAGATCAGGGTTTCTCAGCCACAGCACCGCGGACATCTGGGACCGGCTATCTACGTGGTAGAGGCTGCCCTGAGCATGGTAGGTTGAGCAGCACCTCTGGCCTCTACCCACTAGACGCCAGGGGCATCTTCCCCTCACCCCCAATTAAGACAATCCAAACATCTCTCCAGACATCGTCAAGTCTCCCCTGGGGGAACCACTGCCCTGGTTAAGAACCACTGGTCTCAAGACAGAGAGCAAATGGAGGAATATTTAGTCACACAGCTGAGCAGAGGAGACTGCAGCCCAGGAGATTTACAGAGGGCATGAGAACGCAGGAGACAGGCCAGCCGTACGGCACAGCACCAAAGAAAGTCCTAACAAGGATGCTACAGAGCCAGAGAAGATCCAAGGAGGGAAGGAGGGAAAAGCAGCAAACCCCGGGACTGAGTGAAGGTCTGCAGACACCACAGTAGAATAAGCACACACACCCAGGTGCATATGCACACACACTCTCTCACATGCAGAGACACGTTCCCTCACACACACCCTCACAAATGCATGCACACAAACACTTGCATACTCACTCTTTGTCACACACACACACACACACACTCTCGGCAGAAAAGCATGCAGCCAAGCAAATCCATTCCTGAGGAGAGAGTGCTCTTCCCACAAAATTAAACAAAGAACTCAATCAACTAGGAAGAGTATCAAAACTGTAGCACTGGAACACCTGCCAACCCAAATTGAAGCTGCCAGCCAATAAGCCCCTTCCACACGCATGGAGCCTTCAGCCTCCTTTCTATTGCGAAACGGGATGAGCAAGAATCAGGAGGCATTTCAGGAAAGCCTGGACTACGAAAGAGAAAGACTAAGATAAAGAGAAAAACTGAACACAACACAAATGAAGATGAATGGGGAGGGGGGATGAAAAAGATAAAAAGGAAATTAACATGCTCAGACTCATTTAAGAAGACATTTCATTCAAAACAAAAATCAAAATCCTGCTACTAAGAAAGAAATTTTTAAAATCAGAAAACAAGAGAACACTGGGAAAGTAAGAACATGATAGCCAAAATGATAAGATGAATTCAGAAGATGAAACTAATAGGAATTCCTAACAAATAACAGAAAACGGAAGAGGATGTTTTCAAGGACTTTTTTTTTAAGTTTCCCAGAACTGAAGGAAACCAATTGCATCCAAATCACAGGGGCTTGTGAGTTGCTGAAGAGATGAGTAAACAGTCTTCAACCTGGCCCATCTTTGAGAAATGCTAGAAGTGATGATCTAATATGGCATGTTAAAAACGAGGAGGAGTATCTTCAAAGTTCTGATGTTGGAAAAAACCCTAAAATTCTATGCAGTCAAACCAGTAGCGAAGTGTAAAAACCGAATAAAGAAATGTTCAGACTTACAAGAACACAGCTTATGTCCCATGCAACCATTCTTAGGAAGGGATCTGTCAGTAAACCAAGAAGAAACAAAATTAAGATCCAAGAAACAATGGCACCTACTCATAAGAGCCAAGAAACAAAGTCCCAGGTAGACAGTTGTCACTTTTGTCCTAACAAGCAATCAGTAGGTTGGCGCAGGAGGATCAAGTGAGATCTTAGAGAACAAAAAGAGGGTCCCGCACACTTGAGAGAACAGCCTAGGGATGGAATGAGGTCTGAGAAGGCAAGTGACAGACTGCATGGGGGGTAAAGGCAGGAAAACAGTAAGGAAGCGGAACCTGACCCACTGCTGCCTGGCAGGGGCTGAACCTGGTCAATGCCAAGCTAGGGTGGAAAGGATGCCTTCACTTGGGTGAGAGATGGCAGTTTTGCTACTAAATTATAACATCTGAATTTATGTCTGCTCAATGCAAGAGCTATGGGGTCACCAGGAGTGGGAAAGAAATTCAAAGCAGGAACCAGAGAGAAATAAAGTTGGAATCTAATGGCATCCTGCTGAGACTGACTCATCCAACAAAGTGACTACATTTATAAACCTTAAAAACTGTTCTCCTCATTCATCTTTTCACACCCTTCTGGGCCCTCCTCTTCATTATAAGGCCCTGCTATTCGAATTATAGCGTTTTCTGGGAACTTGCAGTAAATGCAGATTTCCTGGCCCCAGCCCAGACCTACTAAAATAAGAAACTACATCGTATGAAAATTGGATTAGGGTCTGCCAGAAGGAATCCTTAATAAATGCAAGCTTTTTAAGGTGCTGAGCCTTTGGTGATTTGTTATGCAGAACTATTGGGTTTGCCCAAAAGTTCTTTCAGTTTTTTCCGTAAGATGGGTCTAGTAGTGCTTAGTTGTCTTTAACTTCATTCGAAACAATTTTGTTAGACCATATTTTGACAGCTGTCATATCAGCGTGCATTAAAAAAAACACTTATCAAAATCGGTGATTTTTGTGTAGCCATTTTAATATTGAAGATAGAAGAAAAAAAAGCAACATTTTCAGCATATTATGCTTTATTATTTCAAGAAAGGTAAAAATGCAACTGAAACGCAAAAATAGATTTGTGCAGTGTATGGAGAAGGTGCTGTGACTGATCAAAAGTGTCGAAAGTGGTTTGTAAAGTTTCGTGCTGGAGATTTCTTGCTGGACGATACTCCACAGTTGGGTAGACAAGTTGAAGTTGACAGAGATCAAATTGAGACATTAATTGAGAACAGTCAACATTATACCACGCGGGAGATGGCCAACATACTCAAAATATCCAAATCAAGCGTTGAAAATCATTTGCACCAGCTTGGTTATGTTCATCGCTTTGATGTTTGGGTTACACATAAGTTAAGCGAAAAAAACCTTCTTGACCATATTTCCACACGTGATTCTCTACTTAAACGTAACGAGAACGTTCCAGTTTAAAAACAAATTGTGACTGGCGATGAAAAGTGGATACTGTACAACAATGTGGAATGGAAGAGATCGTGGGGCAAGCGAAATGAACCACCACCAACCACACCAAAGGCTGGTCTTCATCCAAAGAAGGTGATGTTGTGTATGTGGTGGGATTGGAAGGGAGTCCTCTATTATGAGCTCCTTCCGGAAAACCAAACAATTAATTCCAGCAAGTACGGCTCCCAATTAGACCAACTGAAAGCAGCACTCTACAAAAAGCATCTGGAGTTAGTCAACAGAAAACGCATACTCTTCCATCAGGATAATGCAAGACCCCATGTTTCTTTGATGACCAGGCAAAAACTGTTACAGCTTGACTGGGAAGTTCTGATTCATCCGCCATATTCACCAGACACTGCACCTTCAGATTTCCATTTATTTCAGTCTTTACAAAATTCTCTTAATGGAAAAAATTTCAATTCCCTGGAAGACTGTAAAAGGCACCCGGAACAGTTCTTTGCTCAAAAAGATAAAAAGTTTTGTGAAGATGGAATTATGAAGTTGCCTGAAAAATGGCAGAAAGTAGTGGAACAAAACGGTGAATACACTGTGCAATAAAGTTCTTGGTGAAAATGAAAAACGTGTCTTTTATTTTTACTTTAAAACCGAAGGAACTTTTTGGCCAAACCAATACATAACTAATACAAGAAGCTGGTAAATCTGGATTGGAAACGGGGTCAGAAGCAGTGAGTAGGACAATAAGGAGAGTATATTATCGACCCTCAGAGCAAGAAACCAGCAGAGAGTGTCTACATGTGCTAGCTCCAGAATGAGGATTCTAAAACTATTGTGATAGATACACCAAGTACTAAAAGCAGAAAGAAGAGTGGGCCTATGAACAGGGAGGGGCGGGGAGGCCTATGAACTGTGTTGTTTCATTATAAACATTTTGCTACTCTTTGAGATTTTGACCATATCATAAAAACTCTACTTGTTAATTCAGCATTTATAGACCAATTGAATCTTAATACTGGGAGATATCTTGAAGGTTTCAGGCCAGCATCCCAATCAAAACAGGAATCTAGAGACTCAGTCTCTTCCTCCGTGACTAGGGCCTGGGTGCTCACTCCAACTCGCAGTGCAGCACGTCTTTGGGGAGATGCAGTTGTTACGAGAATGTGCCCTTAAGGTAAGTGCAAAAAGCCTTGCCCGTGGGAGTGCCAAGCAGAACTCCCAGGTGCGCTTTCTGAAGCATAAGGAACACACCTCTCACTGCCAAACATCAACCTTGAAATCATGGACACTGTCTGTCACTCGCCCTGCTAAACAGTCTTCAGACTGAAAGCCCCAATACATTTAGCTCTTCTCCACAGGACATGATGCCCGGTTTCCTTCCAGCCACATCCACTACCCCCAACATTGCCTAGTCTGCTGGTGTCTGACTTTAAAGTTGACTCCACAGCCCTGCAGAAACAATTTGCTACAGGCAGAGAAGGTGGGACGGCGACCTGCTGGATCTGCCCACATGATCCCCTGTGTTAGTCAGGTTCCAGCCATGACTAAATTCTCAGGGCCTTTTCTCATGAACTTCTCTATTAAACAAACACCCCCAAACATGTTCTATCTTTAAACACAATAGCAAACCTGGCATTTTCCCCCCCGTTACATTTTGTCTGGTTTCTGCCAATTATTTCAGGATTTAAAAAAACTTAACAAGTACTCATATAGAGCACTTCTTCAGTGCCAGACTCTGAGCCTTTCACAAATATTAAATCACTTGATCTTTATCACAATCCCATGAAGTAGGTGCTGATATTATAGACATTTTACAGATGCAGAGACTGACAAATGAGTTAAGTTAACACACCAAGATCCCTTAGCAGCCAGGACTGAATTCCAACCTCAGCAGGCCTGCTCTAGACCATATTCTCTCTCTCTCTTTTTTTAAAAATTGTATTGAAGTATAGTTGATTTACCATGTTGTGTTAATTTCTGCTGTACAGCAAAGTGATTCAGTTATACGTATATATACATTCTTTTTCATATTCCTTTCCATTATGGTGTATCACAGGATGTTGAATATAGGTCCCTGTGCTCTATAGTAGGACCTAGTTGTTTATCCATCGTATATACAGCAGTTTGCGTAGACCATATTCTCCTAACGATGACACCCAGCTGCCTCAGGGAGCTGTCTGAGTCCTGATTCTGCTGCCCTGTGTAGGTGTCACCCTTCCCACCTTTGTGTTACCGACAAATCTGACAGTTGGGTCTTCCACGCTTGCCTCCAAAATGGAAAGAAACGTTGAGAAGGATGAGACCAGGGAAGACTCCTTTACAAGAACAAATCTAAAGTAAAGCAACGAAGACCCAACCAACACCCCACCAGGGAGGACCTTCCCTTCTTCTGCGAGCCTTCAGGGGCCCGGAAGTCCTAGGGAGCATCACCGCACTGAGTTGTTTGATGTAGGGATACCCTAGGCCAGCTTGGGGCTAATTCCCCCCACTCCTCCAGGGGACGTCTGGCAAAGTCTGAAGGCGATCTTGGTTGTCACAGCTGGGTGAGGCGTGGGAGGAGTGCTACTGTCATCCGGAGGGTAGAGACCAGGGACACTATGAAACATCCTACAACACACAGGACAGCACCTTCCCCAACAAAGAACGATCCAGCCCAAAACGTCAGCAGTGCCAAGGTTGAGAAAACCTGTGCTAGACGATCTCCTCATGAAGTCAAAACCAATAATACATCATAAGTTTAGACACAGTGAACCAATTGAGGAAAAGGTCCATGTGAATCAGTGACATACATCTTTCACTAACATTTTTGCACGCTGGCAAGGTGGAACGATCAATAAATCAGAATCAGGTATCTCCTCTATTCAGACTTCTCCATGCCTCAGTTTACAGTCTCCATGCAACAATAAGGCATTCTTAGGTTGCTTTCCATGCTAAAATGTCATCAACTATAGAGAACAGACTTGTGGTCTGTGCTAGTTTGGGACTAGCAGATGCAAACTATTATGTATAGAATGGATCAACAACAAGGTCCTACTATAGAGCACAGGGAACTACGTTCAATAGCCTGTGATAAACCATAATGGAAAAGAATATGGAAAAGAATGTATATATGTATGTATAACTGAATCACTTTGCTATAGAGCAGAAATTTAACACATTGTAAATCAACTATACTTCAATAAAAGTTAAAAAAATTAAACTCATCAACTGCAGCTTTATTATTTTTCAAATAACTAGAGTAAACAGAATATTTTTAACACAAGCAGTTGCTCCAAAATGCTCAGCATTAACGACTAGTTCAGGGCATTATACAATTATCATTTCAAAGCGTCCTCCTAATTCCTCAGATTCTCTTGTTTGCATTTTTATTACAGTGTTTCCATGTCAACTAACTTCTGATTTATTCTCCTTAATGATAAACTTCAAATGTTATTTCTAATATGTGTTTTCTTAGTATGTCTATACTTTCGTTAATAGCACAAAGATGATTTATTTGTTTGCAAACGGAGCACCTAGCGGAATGTCACCAAGTAATTACTACTTTTTAACTATGTTTGACACTTATTTTTATAACATTCATAAGAAATCAAAACTTGTTTCTTAGATATCTAATTTTTACAATTATTTATTGTCTAAAATAATGGAAATAATAAAGAGGTAGGGAGAGAATCCATAAATCCTTTACTTTCCTACAACTACCTGAAATATAAACCTAGAAAGGTCAGAAATCCCCATATCCTCTATGCCACCCAAGTCACAATTACAAGCCAGTGGCCAGTGACCTTTGTTTTTTCAAACTCTCAGTGGCCAGAGGACACTGCTTTAAGAATCACTCCATCACGTGGTGATTGAAAAGTGACCTTTTTATTTTATTTCCCCCAAAGTTCTCTAAGAAAGTATTCTTGAGCGTTACAGAATCATGATAATATCAATGTCTTTCAGTCAAAGACCGGACAGGAAAACAACTGCAGATAATTATAGTGGTTTATTGATTCACTGCAACCAGAGGACCACATCTTGGGGACTCCTGGGCATCTCACTGAGGTGTTATTACAGAAGATGGGCTTGTATTAGGTGAATTGAGGAAGGAAAGTAGGGCTTTGCTTTGAACTGGATGCTGTAAGAAAGCAGAGGTAATTTTATCACTGGGCATCTTGATCAAGTCTTCTAGAAGGCAGGAAGTAAGACTGAAGCTGTAATTAGTAAAGTAGCAGTCGTTCATATTAACGAGGAAAGTGGGATGTTTAATCATTTTGTGGCTTGGAGAATGTTTGTGTTTTTGTCCACGTTCCGCCTTGATCGTGGAGAGGTCCTGGTGTTTCCGTGACCATCGTGGTTTTAGATTGGGCTTGTCTCACGTTGGTAATTCTGTGAAATTGCTTCTGTTCAGCCACAGCAAAGCAAGACCTGGCTGCCAATGCCAGACTGGCTCCCAGCTGCGAGCGGCTGCTTTTCCCTTTCTCAGTGTGAACATTAGCCCCAGCTGCACCTAAGGGGAGACATGGTCTCCTGCCATCTAAACCCACAAAGAGTCTGCTTCCGCTGGCTGGCACGAAGCCATCCTCCACGCTGGTTCAAAGGAGAAAAGTCACTTTGGAGACCTATGCTGTTTAAAGATTTACACTAAATCCTTAATTTGATTCTTCCTGTCTGAAAGCTGAATTTCTCATCTCGCTCAATTTCCTGAGGTAAGAGACGCATCATATTCAAGATATCTAACAGGGGTACCATCCCATGAGGTCAAATGCAAGTTAGGTCTTGGAGGTTCCCGGCTATGCCCGACTCTGACTCCTCAGTGGTTGGGTTTTACGGAGTCTGAGGTACCCAAAGAAGAGGCCAGGACTACGGGAGCGGGGCGGGGGGCGGCACTTGAGAGCTGGGAGCCCCGGTTACTACCAACTATCCAGAGACGTTTCAATAATTCAACAACTCGTGCTGGTTCTTCTCTCTGAGGATCAGCATCGGCGTTTCTTGGAGGTCAACAAAACATTCACCTTTGAGACTTTCTGCCGTCAAGAATGACAAGAAAGGTTTTATTTATCTCTATTTTGTAAAAGAATGGGCCCACTCAAGTAGGCAGACCTCTACATTGTTTGCTCCTTCCGTATTTTCCTTCCCAATACAGTCAGTTTAAATGTTTTTTAAAGAATAAAGACAAAATAGAAATTATTTGTGGATGTGTTTTAAAGATCATAAAGTTCTCTTCTACCTACAAAGATACATTTAATTTCTTTCTAAGAAATAATGCTTCCAGTCATGACTTAAATGCACATAAAATTCAGTCACATTTACTAACTTAGAGATTACTAAATTGGCTAATAGTTAATTATTTTAGTCAAAAAAACTACCTAGACATTGACCAATCCACCACTAAGCTTATTCCTTTTGGTTGAACATGCAATTGATTTTTAGAAAATTAATATTAGGCTATTAATTATTTTAATTGTTTGATTTTTTAATTTAAAATCAGTATTGTCATGGGATAAATCTAAACAAACTATTTCTTTTTTTTTTTTAAGTTATACAATTTTTATTTATTTATTTATTTATTTATGGCCGTGTTGGGTCTTCGTTTCTGTGCAAGGGCTTTATCTAGTTGCGGCGAGCGGGGGCCACTCTTCATTGCGGTGCGCGGGCCTTTCATTATTGCGGCCTCTCTTGTTGCGGAGCACAGGCTCCAGACGCGCAGGCTCAGTAATTGTGGCTCACGGGCCTAGTTGCTCCGCGGCATGTGGGATCCTCCCAGACCAGGGCTCGAACCCTTGTCCCCTGCATTGGCAGGCAGATTCTCAATCACTGCGCCACCAGGGAAGCCCCTAAACAAACTATTTCTTAAGTGTGGATCCCTTTGAACAATTAGCTACAGTTAAACAATTCTTTATTAGGTTAAGAAACTTAGTTTTTAAGATCATTTTTACCAACGAATTCATACCAGCAGAATTAAAGTTCATGCTGCTTACACATCAGACTGTGGGGTAAAGGATTTTTTAGTAATTTATTCTGCCATAACCTTTTGAAACATTAAGAATTTTTGCTAAAAAATTCTTAACTTTTTATTCTGAAAGAGTTTAAAATTTATAAAAGAATCACAAGAAGCCTAGAAAGCATTCCACGTACCCTCAGTAAATGCACTAACTGAAAACATTTCACTCCATTTGCTTATTATCCGTGTGAGTGTTTCCCGAACCATTCATTTGCAAGTGAATTGCTGACATCATACACTTTAACCCTAAATACTTCAGAGTATACTTCCTAAGAACAACAGGATTATTAAACTGAAGAAATTTAATACTGATACATTATTACTGTCACCTTCAGATTTCACCAACTTTCCCAGTCACATTTTTTAGGGAAAACTTCTCCACTTATCCATATTGCGTTTAGTTTTCATGTCTATTTTCTCTGTCTTGAATGGCATTGGCATTTTCCAAAAGTACAGGCCAGTTGTTTTGTAGAATGCTCTCAGTTTGGGCTGGCCTGATGCTTTCTCCTGATTCGATTCAGGTTATGCTTTTTTTTTTTTTCCTCTTTTTGGCAGAAATGCAAAATTCGGCAGCAATGGCAGAAGTAAAGCTGTGTCCAAGGCATTTTGTCCCACCGTTGGTGGTGCTAACAATTAAGAATTTTCTTTTGAGCAGATTCCTTAACGTTTCCTCTGGCCCGTATTGTGAATGCAGACCCTTTTTGGCTTCATAAATAAAAGAATGACTTGCACATTATGTCATGACTCCGTCTCTAAGATCTATGCCTCTATTACATTTCTCTTCTACTCTCCTGGAACAAGAGAGTCGGTTCTGCCCATTTATTTTCATTTCCCTTGAATAAAATGGGAACGAATAAACAGATTGACACAGATGGTTGTCAGTGTGGTGATGATTACAACCGAGAACAGGTCTACAAAAATACCCAGCTCGCTAAACCTTCCATAGGAAAGCCTGCCTGCATCCAACACGCCAAAGGCAACTGGCTTGCAGGATACCCAGCTCGCTAAACCTTCCATAGGAAAGCCTGCCTGCGTCCAACACGCCAAAGGCAACTGGGCTTGCAGGATACCCAGCTCGCTAAACCTTCCATAGGAAAGCCTGCCTGCGTCCAACACGCCAAAGGCAACTGGGCTTGCAGGATACCCAGCTCACTAAACCTTCCATAGGAAAGGCTGCCTGCGTCCAACACGCCAAAAGCAACTGGGCTTGCAGGATATTTTTAGGAATTGATTATTTTAGCTTATTTCTGAGAGCAGACAAGCTGCCACAATGGAATACACATTAAACAATGCGTTAACAACATCAAATTTAGAGCCAGCTGAACTAAAAATGGAAACCAAAATTCTGCCCATAGATAGTCATTTCACACAGATCAGCAAGAGAGTCTTGGGACCATGGAGTTGTTTGGCTCTGCTCTCCAACCCTTTGTGGAATGACTGAACTTAAAACTTCTCCCCAAGATTTTTTCACACCCCTGCCTAAATATCTCCCAGAAAGGAATTTTCACACTTCCATTGGAAATTGCTTCTAGAGTCTCAGGATACCTGAGATACCTGAGGATTTAATTTGGGGGGCACCTGAAATCTCTCCCTTCATATTTTTTTCTGGTCCCAACCTGTGAAGAAGTAAGCACATCTGGCCTTTCCTAAAAGTCAACTGTGGGTGGGAGCACATGGTCGGGGAGTAAGCAAGAGGCCAGAGTGGGAAGTCCAATCCACTGAGTTTTTATGTAGAGAATTTTTCTTTAATCTCTACGAAACTCTCTCTAGAAACCTCTGGATCCTCCACTATAATCTTTACGAGGACTGTCTTCCTAGTTCCAAACAGTGTTGGATACATTGCACTTTTTATCAATAAACATTGTTTATAAACATTGTTGAATGAACGCACAAATGAATAAAGGTCTTATTTTGAATTCGAACAGCATTATTTGTGGTCACTCAAATTATAACCTTGTTATCATATTGCATTAAAATACTCATTTTTCCCTTTTGTCAACGCATTATTCATTCTACAATCAATTCAAGCAACATATAGATGGTATTAAACATGTTATCTGTACAGGGATTGGTTGAATTACAGATCAGTGTTCTGGTATTCTAGTGTATCAGTTAGCTCCTGCTGTACAACAAGCACCTACAAAATTTCAGCAGCATACAATAATAAGTGTTTATTAGCTCACAGGTCTGTGGGTTGGCTAAGGGTTGGTTGACCTAGGTTGGATTCAGGTAGGTGGCTCTGCTGATTTTGGCTGGGCATGTTCACAAATCCAGGAGTCAGCTAACTCAAGCTTGTTCTTTCAAGCCTAACTACATCACGTCCACTAATATCCCACTAGCTAAAGCAAGTCACGTGGCCAAGCCCAACACCAATAGCATGGGCAAGTATGTTCCCCCAACAAAAGCAAGAGAGTGAATATATCTGGAAAATAAGCTAAACTATAACACCCTCACAACACACAAACTAGCTCCCAGCGTTTTTCCACTTGTGAAGTATGGAAGTGAACTTTGATTTTCCCAAAATATCAGACTTTCTCTAACCTCTGGGCCTTTGCACATGCCATTCCTCTGCCTAGAATAACCTCCCACACCTTCTGCCCCTCTTATGACATAAATCCATCTCTATCACTTGCCAGACTAACTCCTGCTCATTCTTTCAGACTATTACATTCTAGAAGCATCTCTAGATTCGAGAATCTAAGAAAGTTGCCAACCCCAGATTCTCCCATACATCCCACTGTGCCCTATTCTTCCCCCATGGTACCTACTGAATGTTTTAAACATTGCCCATTTCTCTCTCTTATCACACAATAATCTCTGTGAATACAGACTGCATCCTTCTTACTAACCTTTGTGCCTCCAGCCTTAGATTAGTGTCTGGTATACAGCAAATACTCAAAAAAACGTTTGTTGGATGAATACTCTGGATATAAGTATTCATCCTTTGTGAAACATGAACACTGACCTGACTACACTACATAAACATATCCTACCTACTGACATTTTCTCTTTCCCCATTTTTTCTTATTATCGTTAGAAATAAAAATAATTTAAAACTCTGCTTATGGAGAGCTATAAATTCAAATCACACACATGAGCTTGGACTCAATCTGAGCAATGTGCCCCATTCATCTGGAGATAACCTGATGTTCATCAGAATTTTCACAGCACAAAAAAATGAACTATTTGGACCGAAAATAAACTAAAAGTTGTAGTTTGAACTCTCTGTCAGTCAGGATACATTCGTGACATTTAAAAAATATTCTCATTACATGGGGACACTGACCACTCCAAATTGGAACTCTTGGTTTTATTCAAGCTAGTAACTTACCTCTTTCTCCAGCTCATCCCTACCAAAACCTCTAGAACAAGAGGTCCCTAAGGTCCCTCGTTCCTAAAAAATAATTGCTTGCAGCAAATCCATGGCTGCCTGCTAATCTAAATACAGTCTACATTTGTCTTTCACGGGGTCTTTGAAAAAATCTGGGCTTCTCACACAGATTTACGGGCTTCTAGATGACATCTGAAGGACTTGTCTATTTAACATCATCGCTGAAAATAAGCACTTCATCATAAACCTATTCGTCAAAACTAAACCACTGATCCTGTTCCTCTCCAACAGAATGTCTCCATTTTCCCAATGCATTGCAATAAGTTCCATGAACATTACATTCACAGTGACAGTGATTCTCAGGAAGAGCATTCAGCAGCACAGTCTCTGAAGTATTTACTTAGGCTTACAACATGATGGTCCAGAACACTTTGAAAGGGGCTGCTAAGAGGATTTCAACAATCCAGTGTGCCCTCCAATCAATAACTAATTCATTGCTACCAAATGGCTTCTTCGGAGCACAGAGACATGAAAACAGATGGAACGGAATGCCTATTACAACATCTCCCTATACTCTCTTAGCTCTTTAGGAAACTTCCAGAGGCTGGGAGAAGTCGTCAATGACTTTTAATAAGCACAACTTCTTTAACTTCTCACAGTCATGGTCTCATCGGACGATGTGTGCAAGACATTTTTGGTTGCTGGACCCTAGAAGGGCGGTGACACTGGCATCGAGCGGGTAGAGGCCCGGGATGCGGCTCAACATCCTACAGTGCACAGGACGGCCCCCCTCCTGCCGCACGACCACAAAACCGCCCAGCCCATGACGTCAGCAGTGCCAAGAACGAGAAACCCCGTCCTAAAGTGCACAGGACGGCCCCCCCACCCGCCGCATGACAACAAAACCGCCCAGCCCATGACGTCAGCAGTGCCAAGAACGAGAAACCCCGTCCTACACTGCACAGGACGGCCCCCCCTCCCGCCGCACGACAACAAAACCGTCCAGCCCATGACGTCAGCAGTGCCAAGAATGAGAAACCCCGTCCTACAGTGCACAGGACGGCCCCCCCTCCCGCCGCACGACAACAAAACCGTCCAGCCCATGACGTCAGCAGTGCCAAGAACGAGAAACCCCGTCCTACAGTGCACAGGACGGCCCCCCCCCTCCCGCCGCACGACAACAAAACCGCCCAGCCCATGACGTCAGCAGTGCCAAGAACGAGAAACCCCGTCCTACAGTGCACAGGACGGCCCGCCTTCCCGCCGCACGACAACAAAACCGCCCAGCCCATGACGTCAGCAGTGCCAAGAATGAGAAACCCCGTCCTACAGTGCACAGGACGGCGCCCCCTCCCGCCGCACGACCACAAAACCGCACAGCCCATGACGTCAACAGTGCCAAGAATGAGAAACCCCGTCCTACAGTGCACAGGACGGTCCCCCCTTCCGGCTGCACGACAACAAAACCGTCCAGCCCATGACGTCAGCAGTGCCAAGAACGAGAAACCCCGTCCTACAGTGCACAGGACGGCCCCCCCTCCCGCCGCACGACAACAAAACCGCCCAGCCCATGACGTCAGCAGTGCCAAGAACGAGAAACCCCGTCCTACAGTGCACAGGACGGCCCCCCCTCCCGCCGCACGACAACAAAACCGTCCAGCCCATGACGTCAGCAGTGCCAAGAACGAGAAACCCCGTCCTGCAGTGCACAGGACGTCCCCCTCTCCCGCCGCACGACAACAAAACCGCCCAGCCCATGACGTCAGCAGTGCCAAGAACAAGAAACCCCGTCCTGCAGTGCACAGGACGGCCCCCCCTCCCGCCGCACGACCACAAAACCGCCCAGCCCATGACGTCAACAGTGCCAAGAATGAGAAACCCCGTCCTACAGTGCACAGGACGGCCCCCCCTCCCGCCGCACGACAACCAAACCGCCGAGCCCATGACGTCAGCAGTGCCAAGAATGAGAAACCCCGTCCTAAAGAGAGTTAACAGATGTAATTTCTACAACTGTCCAATAATGCAGTCACTCACCACACGTGGCGACTGAGCTTCTGAAACGTGGAAGTCCAAACTGAGAGGCAAGGTACGTGAAAAATACAATCTAGAGCCCAAAGACTTAGTATGAAAAGAGAATGGAAGTTCAGTATTTCCACCATTTTCTTCATGGAAATACAAAAAGCATAAAGGAGAAGAAAAACAAGTATTTGAAAAATTTGTTTTTAGTAAAACAAGAAGAAAGTTGAACCCCAGACCTCAAAGTATCAAAATGACCGCCAGCGCAACTGGAGATTGATCAGGGTATGTTGAGGAAACGACAGAAGCAAACAAAACCACAGGGATGATGCAGCCGCTAGAGATTTGCCAAGGAACCAGCAAAAACACGCTTCTCAAACACAAGGGGCACAACCCGAGGCACAGAACATGGATGATCTGTTTGCACGAAGAGAAGTAAGGGTGAACCAGCTGGCAGCAGGAGCGTCCTATACCAAATCAACTTCCAGAAGCACAAAAAAGTAGAATTAAATGAAGAATCACGTGCACATGTTATATTTGAAAGCATTGTTATGTCTCTATGGCAGTGGGAAAAAGAGAAATTTGAATTGTTAAAGAAAATGTTTTAATCAGCCATTTTCATTGGCTGAGAAGTAAAGGATAAATAAATTCATATGTAAAACCCTGGGTTAAGGAAAAAGGCCAGCTATCCCCGCACATTGTACTGCTTCTTTCCCACAGAAAACATCCAGAAATAAAACATATATATGTCCAGAAATCAATAGCTTTCTTTTTTTGAATTTCAGGTAAACATCAAATTTTTTAGTATGTCTCGAGTTGAATAGCTTTCTTATATGTAAACAATGCAAACTAGAACATAAAACTGAAGGCAAGGAACCATTTAAAATACCAATAATAAAGATAAAATGCTTAGAAATAAGAAACATGTAAGACTTTAGGAAGGTAATTTTTTTTTTTAAGGAAACTGTTACTACAGCCCTTTTTTTATTATTTTATTTTTTTAAATTTTTTGGTTGTGTTGGGTCTTCGTTGTTACACGCAGGCTTTCTCTAGTTGCATCAAGCAGGGGCTACTCTTCGTTGCGGTGCACGGGCTTCTCATTGCGGTGCCTTCTCTTGTTGCAGAGCATGGACTCTAGGTGCGTGGGCTTCAGTAGTTGTGTCACGTGGGCTCAGTAGTTGTGGCACATGGGCTGAGTTGCTCCACGGCATGTGGGATCTTCCCGGACCAGGGATCGAACCCATGTCCCCTGCATTGGCAGGTGGATTCTTAACCACTGCGCCACCAGGGAAGTCCCAGGAAGATAACTTTTAAGTTCTTCTGGTGTGAGGGAGACGAAAATGTAAATATATGAAAGGCATTCCAAGTTACAGAGTATGAAGAATCAACATCATAACATGACTGTCCCTAAATCTATTTAAAATAAAACCCAAAGGATTTGTTTTAGGAATTAGGTAGGCTGGTCCTAAATTTCATAGGAAACCATAGATAAGTAAATATAGCCAACAGAAATCTAAAGTAATTCAATTATAAAATGAAAAACACTCAATTAAAAAAAAAAAGGCAAGGATTTTAACAGACAATTCATAAAGGAAAGATATTCAAATAGACAATAAGCACATGTAAAAATGTTCAAACTCATCACTTAGTCATCAGTAAAATGCAAAAGAAAACCACAATGTGACACCACCATACACCCACCCAGTATGAGGAAAATTAGAAAGACTGACAATATCAAATGACGTTGAGGAATGAGGGCAACTGGAACTCTCATACATTCTGGTGGGAGTGTAAAATGGTGCAGCCGCCTTGGAGAAAGACCGGGGGTTTCTTTTTTTTAATAAATTTATTTATTTATTTTTGGTTGTGTTGGGTCTTCGTTTCTGTGCGAGGGCTTTCTCTAGTGGCGGCGAGCGGGGGGCCACTCTTCATCGCGGTGCGCGGGCCTCTCACTATCGTGGCCTCTCTTGTTGCGGAGCACAGGCTCCAGACGCGCAGGCTCAGTAGTTGTGGCTCACGGGCCCAGTTGTTCCGCGGCATGTGGGATCTTCCCAGACCAGGGCTCGAACCCGTGTCCCCTGCATTGGCAGGCAGATTCTCAACCACTGCGCCACCAGGGAAGCCCCAGACTGGGGGTTTCTTAAAAAGCTAAAAACCCATCCCAGGACTCAGCCATTTCACTCATTTGTATTCTCCCCCTCCCCTCTTTTAGAAAACACATGGGCCACAAAATAAACTGTGCCAGAACCTTCATAGCGGCTTTATTCATAATAGCAAAAAACTACAAAGAGCCCAGCTGTTCCTTCATAGGAGAAAAAATAAACCAAATGCGGTACATTTATACATGGAATATCACTCATCAGTAAAAAGAAACAAACTACAGATACATGCGACTACGTGGTTAAGTCTCAGAAACATTATGCTTAGTAAAAGAAGCCTTCCACAAAAGCATGCATACTGTGTGCAGTCAGAACAGCAGTAGCCTCCGGGGGAGTGTATCAGGATTGGCTGGCAAGAGGCATAAGGGAGTTTTCTGGGGTGGTGGTATTGCTCTGTATTTGATAAGAGTTTGAGTTACACAAGCACATGCATCTGTCAAAACCCAGTGAATATGCACCTAAGATTTGTGCATTTCATTGTGTGTAAGTTTTAGTTCAAAATAAAAAAATACTATAAAAATATACTAAACTCTAGTTAATGATAATGCATGCTAAACTATTTAGGGGAAAGTGTACTACTATCTCTAATTTACTTGGATATGCATCAAAAAAAGGAAGATGGATCCAGTGTATAGAGGACAGATGTGTGTTAAAGCAAGGTTAGTAAAATGTTAATGGTAGAATCTATGTGGTGGGCAAACGGATATTCACTGTAAAATTCTTTCAACAGTTCCATATGCTTGAAATTTTTTTAAATAAAATGTTGAAAAAAGTCTGAAGAAACTAAAATAGTAATGAAGACTAGCCTTACAGCATGCTAAAACTTATTTATGTTACATATTAAATTTAACATAAATAGGAAAAAATCAATGGAATACAGTAGAGAATTCAGAAATAGAACCCCCAAAATACGAAAATTGAGTGCTGTCAACGAGTACAAAATTTCAGTTACACGAGATCAGTTCTAGAGAGCTGTTGTCCAACCTTGTGACCACACTTAACAATACTGCAATGTGCACGTAAACATTTGAGGGTAGATCTCATGTTAAGTGTTCTTACCACAATAAAAAAATTCTGGAAATACAGTATATGTTATAGGTGGCAACTACAATCAGAAGGGAAAAGATGGATTATTTAATAGTGTTGAGACAAATGTGCTGCCTTCTGGAGTCGTATATTTGGATCTACGCCTCACAGTTTATGCCAGGATAACTCCAAACAGATCAAATATTTAAGCATATATAAAATGTAGAATGAACTAATAAACCAAAGAAACCACAGGATAATTCTTCTTTCAGCACTAGAGCGGAGAAGCCCTTTCCCACTGTGATCAAATGCCGGAAGTAACAAAAATAAGGATGAATTCAACCACGTAAAAGTCAGAACTCCTCAGGGCAAAACTACAATAAGCAGACTCAAAGACAGATGACAAACTTGGGGGAAACTGTAATATATCACAAAGTTAATTTCTCTAATAAATAACTCACAGATACACTGTCAGCAACAAAATAGAAAAGAAAAAAACAGGGGAACTATATGAACAGAGAATTCACAGAAAAGACAAGACAAATGCTTTTTAGTCCCTTGAAAATATCCTTAGCCTCACACATATAACTGAAAAAAATATATCTCTGTGTGGTTTTAATTTGCATTTCTATCAGAAGTGAAAAAAAAGAAAGCTGTAGTGCCAATAATTCACTTTAAAATGGAGAGAAAGAAAACACAGACACAAACATAACACATATAAAAATGTGTTTGTACGTATTTTTTAAAGCTCCAGAAAGGAACACAAGAAATAATAACCTGCGTTGTTTGTTCAAGAGTGACAGGGAGATTTCCTTCACAGTATACCCTTTTATACTTCTTGAATTTTTAATCCTGTAAATGTACTACCTAATAAAATGTTAGATTTTTAAAAGTGAAAAGAATTCTATTGCAATCAAAAGCAGCAGAAAGTGGGAGGCAGCCCAAGTCCAAGCCCAACTCTGCTACTAATTAACTATGTGAACTTGGGCCGGTCTTAGAATCATTGACTGTTCTGGCTACAAAGAATCTCAGGAATATTCTCATCCCTGACTCCGGTTCTACAGAACAGGAAACAAAACACAGAATAAATTAAATGGTTTAGTCCAAGTCACATGCAGTCAGTTTATGGCAGAGCCAACAAAAGCTGTCTGTCGATGTGTCAGCTTCTTCTCATTTAAGATGGGAGTAGTGTCATTGAGAGATGAAAAGACAAGCCATAGAGACTGGGAGAAAATATTTGTAAACCACAGAAATCACAAAGAACTTGGATCCAGAATGTAAAAAGAACTCTCACAACTCGACAGTAAGAAAGAAAACAAATTAGCACCTGAAAGGATGCTCAACACCATTAGCTGTCAGGGAAATGCAAATTAAAACCACAGCAAGATACCACTATGCATCTATTAGAATGGCTAATACTTTTTTAAAATGACAATGCCAAACGGTGGAAAGACTATGAAGCAACTAGAATTCTCATACACAGCCTGTATACAAAATGCAGAAGGGTACAAAAACACTTTAGAAAATATACTTACCATATAACTCAAAAACCTGCACACAAATGTTTATAGGTGTTTTACTCATGATCCCCAAAAAGCTATAGAAACAACCAAAATGTCCTTCAACTCTTGGACATCCATACAGCGGAACACTACACAACGATAAAAAGGAACAAACTACTGATGCACGCGACAACCTGGATGGATCACAGAGGCATAATGTTGAGCGGAATCAGCCAATCTCAAAAGGCTACAGACTTCATGATTCCATTTATATGACCTTCTGGAAAAGGCAAAATTGGAGGCACAGAGAACAGATCTGGAGTTGCCAGGAGTTCATGTAGGGACAGAGGGTGACTAAAAGGGGAAGCATGAGGAAATCTGGGGGGCACTGGGACTGCTCTGTCTCGTGATTGTGGTGCTGGATACACAACTCTATGCATTTGTCAAAAAGCATAGAATTGTTTACCACAAAGAGTAGCTTTTACTGTGTGTAAATCGAAAATTAATTTTTTTAATGGAGTCTGGAATCAAATGATGTCTATGGGCCTTTCCATCTTTATAAAGACTTTTTCACTTTTTAAAAGGATAACAATTCACTGCCACAGAGTAGCAGGGATTTGTATTATATGCGGGAAATTTTTTTCTTTTTTCTTTTGAGGAAAAAAAAAAAAACACCTGAAGAACTATGAAATTCACAATGAAATGACAATATGGAGAAATAGGAAGCCCAGAAAAGGGTGTGAAAATAATGGTTCAGAATTTCATCTCAGTTGGAAGTGCTAAACAAATAGAAAAATGGAGCCAGTCCCAAATTCTACTGCTTAAGGTTTGCTATCATATTTTTAAATTCCTTTTTATTTAAAGGTGGGATCACTGGTTGGGCAAAGTCTGGATCTTCCCCTACATATTCTTTTGCCTCCCTCAAAGAGTGTTCTTGTGTCATTTGGACGGTCTAGAGAGACACCATCCTTGAAACCATTTCTTGTCTAGTTTTGGTCTCTTTTGCTCCATAAACTTAAGGGAAAATACCCCTGACATAGTGCTTCTTACCTTTTGATGGTTATGTATCCCTTTGAGAATCTGATGGAAGTTATGACCCTATTTGCAAGGATTAAAAAAATCAAGTCCACAGATACCCCCACAGGCACAATTCTGGTTACAAGGACAGCGGCTCAAAGACCCCCCGGGTCCTGTGGATGCTGGGATTCCAGGATTCCAGGTGCGTAAAGCACAGGCTCCTGAGAGGAGCCCTGGGTTCGAATCCTGGCACTGCTCCTTAACAGATGCATGACTGTGGGCAAGTATTTACCCTCCCTCCGCCTCTGTCTGCTCATCTGTAAAGTAAATAATGCTGCTAGGATTCAACCCCGCCGGGCCCCTGGAAAGCCTCCATGAACATGAGCCAGGAAGAGGAGGCAGAGTGGAGTGTCACCCACATCCCACTGATGTTAAGGAAGCCCTTCCTGGTGAGAGATGCAGAAAGGCAATGCTATAAAAGACAACCATGTGCCACTCCATAGTCGTTCGTATCCCAATGTATGGCAGAGGGCTGTAACTAGTAATCGACCACATGAGTTATGAAGAACCACCAAACTAAGTTTTCCAAAGATGCTAATTCAGTTCTCCACCCAGATGTCTGTTGCCAAGCAACCCTTAGCAACACTGCAGAGTCTCTGCTGGGCTCTCACACCCGCGGAGGCTTGGAGTTCTCCCAAACTGGAAGAAGGATGCTTCTTGAGGCTGCTGCACCATCAGCATCACTGTGACCTGGGATGGTCGGAATTGCTGTCATTCTTGATTCTGATAATTTATACATTGTAAATATATATGTAATGACTTCATCATTATCAGTTTTGTTTACTGAGGGTCATTGGATGAAACCAAGAGCAATGATGCAATCAATCATATTTTGCCTGTATTTTTCCAATAAATGGGTAAGTCATATATATACCCTGATTCAAGTGGGAATTATCCATGCTCTGATTGCTGTAGTGGACACACACATAATCCCCAAAAATAAGCTTCTAGGGGGATAGTTCACTACTAACACCCAGTGTTTGCTTTGGAGGGGGCAGATTTATTGTTTAGTTTGTCACCACTGGAAAATAGGAGTTGGTAGAGCAGATGGGAAAATGAATTTTCTTTTTGCTCTGCCTGAATGGACCACAGGAAGACACATATGAGTGAACAAACACACACATACACACACACACACACACACACACATCTTAAGAACCACTACACTAGATGGCTAAATTTGAATTCAGGAATCATCACTTTTCAGTTGTAAGAGCCTGAATAAGTGAATAAACCTCTCTGAACTTTTTCCCTATCTATGAAATCCAAACATTTTCTTCGCCTCCTATAGACCGAGGTCATCAAACTTTTTCATAAAGAGTCACATGGTAGGACTTCCCTGGTGGCACAGTGGTTAAGAATCCACCTGCCAATGCAGGGGACATGGGTTCGATCCCTGGTCCGGGAAGATCCCACATGCCACAGAGCAACTAAGCCCATGTGCCACAACTACTGAGCCTGCACTCTAGAGCCCGTGAGCCACAACTACTGAGCCCGCGTGACACAACTACTGAAGCCCGCGCACCTAGAGCCCATGATCCGCAACAAGAGAAGCCACCGCAATGAGAAGTCCGCGCACCACAACAAAGAGTAGCCCCCTCTTGCTGCAACTAGAGAAAGCCCACACAGCAGTGAAGACCCAATGCAGCCAAAAATAAATACATAAAAAAAAAATAAATATATATTTTAAAAAATAACCACATGACAAATACAATGGTGATGATATTGTTATTGCTATCATCATCATCATCATCATCATCGGTACCGTTTACTTTAAAAAGCACTCTCATCCACAAGATCCTGGCCATCCTCTCGTCAAACAGAAGGCAGAGCAAATATTACACAGCTCACTGCAAATGTAACTGACAAAGGCAAGTTCTCAAGAGGCGAATAGGGCGCGTGGCCATGGGGTGAAGACACCGGGAGTGTACCCTTTGGCTCCCCTGACTGTTAGACATGTCCTGACCATCACTCAGAGAGCTCTGGAAACTTCAGCTCACCACACAAATGTAAGATATCATTTTCACGCCATTACACTATGTCCCCAGAGATAAGCCAAACCTTTTTATTCCTGAGATATAAAAAATGCTAGGGGAAAAATAGAAAGGCATTTATTTGTATTATTGTAAGCTTTTAAAAATGATTTCTCATGAATAGGCTATTTTCCTCTTTTCTGCGTGGCTATTACCATGTTTATCTTCTGGTTGTAAAATACATGTTTGCCATTTGTCTGAAGAACAGTGCAACCCTCTCCAATCCATCACACAGCCCTGCTCTTACCAACCTCACAGCTCATCAGGGAAGCGACTGCCTGCTGAGACAGGCACGCTCAGGCCCCGCGTCCTTGGGACGTGCCGGGAGCCCGGGCCCCAAGCCCACCTCCCTCCAATAGCGCCGACCATCACCTGGCGCCCGGTGCAGAGGAAGGCAAAAGAGAGGTCTGCAAAGAAGGAGATGCACCTATTTCGAAACCAGCCGCTGTTGTTAAAGCTATTTTCCAAGCAATTTAGTCAACTAATTTCTGGAAGGTGATTTGATTCTTTCAGCCTGATGATGCAATGAAATGAAAACCTTCAGAGAGAGAGAGAGCGAATACACAGGAATTCTTTCTCCTGATCACAGTTCAACCTCTGTAATCTCTCAGGACTCCACTGAAGGGGTTATTGTGTATAACGTGCCCTCTGATCATACTTTAAAGTATTCATGGTCATGTTAGCAAAACCGTAGTCCACAGCTCCTGTGAGCCTTGTGACCCATAGTTCAAACCCGAGACTCGAGGCTGAACTGAATCCTGCCTCTGCTGCAGAGAAAAACTGGGACTTGCGATGTAAGTTCCCTTCTCAGACACAGTGTCCTCAACTGTAAAATGGGAAAAAACAGAAACTGCCTCACACGGCATACACACACCAACACACACGTGTACGTACTTATACATGTGCATAAACACATATGTAAACTTAACATTTTTATTTTCTTAGCCATACCATGACTGCTTGGGCTTTAAGTGCAGAGAGTACAACTGATCTAATTACTGTCCCTGCTGGCAGAGCTTATGGGATTTTAGGAGTCATACCAGCCAGCTTTTAAGAGCCTCCTAATTGCCAAGAACCGTTGCAGGTATTCTGCCTTGATTCTGCCCACCTCTCACTCCTCTGCGGTGGTCACAGCAGTTCCCACCGCATGGCTGGGTCTCCGTGGCACCGGGGCCCAGAAGTCTGGTAACTGCCCAGGGTCCAGTCAGCGCCGGAGTTGCTGAGCCGAGATTCAAACTGGAGGCAGGGCCCATGTTCTTTCTATCTACTACACTTCCCCACTGTCATAAACACCAAACAGGAAACTCGCCGCAGATTCACCCAAGAGAAGGTTTCAACCACCCAGAGCATTAGGACAGGCAGCGTGCCCCTCAGACTGTTGTTCCAATACACCTTGCCTCACCCAGGCCCTGGAGAGCAGGTAAGTCACCAGGGTCCAGGCCCAGGCACCACAGCTAACCCAAGGGAGCATGCTCTCAGGCCCTTACCCGAGATGGCACCACGTCCTTAAACAAGCTGGCACTCCGGTATGAACATCACGAAGCGTGTCCGCGGAGCTCAGCCAGGTGAAAGACTTCCCTCTACCACAAACAGCCAGAACACAGGGTCCTGGGTGCTAATCACTAGTGCCAGAGCCAAAATTCCACGCTGCCAACCCTCTGAACTGCCCTCCACACTTCCGCCCTGAACCCCTCCAATCTGATGTCACCAAATCCACTTCAAAGGAATTGGCTCAACACTCATTTGGTTCAGAAGCACTCACGCTTTTTGTTGTTAACTGTTTTTCTCTCTCTTGTCTCGGCCTTTCTTACCCTGTTAACATGATTATCTGGCTTTCTCTTTCCCTCTCTCAAAACTCTAGGATAATGGTCTCTAAGATTAGTTCATAGTTACTTCTTTGGAGGAATTGCCCTTCCTCAGGACCACCCTAATCTCTTCCATGGTCTCCCAAGTTTCTGCCTCAAGACTTTCCTTATCTCTAAAGCTTTACATCCGTCTATCTCAATTAGCTCACCACCTCACACTCAGTGTTTCAAAGCCGAACTTTCCACAGTCCTCCAAAGGAGTTTCCCTTCGCAATACCCCCGTTTGTTACCAATAGCAAGGTCTCCCAGTCTCAGAATCTTAAATCTCCCTCTCCTTTGCCCTCATATTCAATCAGCTACATGTTCCATCGATTCCTTTTTGGACATGTTTTTCCCTCATTCTCTCTCCTCTCTCTTTCTGGAACTCTAAGTAGATTTATGATATAACCATCTTAATTTAGCCCCCTTGTCCTTTAACCTCACTTCCATATTTTCCATATATTTAACTGTCTGAGCTGCCCTCTCAGTGATTTTTTTAAAGCTCTGCCTTCCAGCTCACTCTTTCTCTTCAGCTCTGTCTAATTTTCTACTTACTCTACATTTGATGTTTTCACTTTAAATTGTTTTATTTCATATTTAGAATAGATATTTGGTTATTTTTCATATCTGCTTCTTTCCTTATTGATTCCTTTTTATATTTATTCAGTTCATCTCTTCTTCCTTATGGATTCCTTTTTATATTTATTCAATTCACTGAACTCAGTCTGATTATTCTCATACCTGAAGACTTCACACGTCTGACTCTGCTGTTTGTGACTTTAGCTGACTCTCACTCATGGCAGTTTACTATGGGTGTTTTGTGGTTTGGGGCTGTGAATTCATCTTCCTTGGAACTTCACAGGCAGCCTTTGAAGTTGGGTCTAAAGTGCGTACCTCTAAAGATGATTTGCATTGGCCTCTGCCAGGTGCCTAGAGGTGCTAACAATCCAGGCGGACTTTGAACTAAATTCTTGGCTTGTTTTCTTCAGACCACAAAAGGGCTGCAAATTCTGGCCCCCAGTGAAGTCTCGCTTGTGATCACAGTTTCTGAGAAAAATTGTTTTCCCTCCACCCAGAACCAAGGCTAGCTCTTAAAGTGTCCCTTTGTGGGATGAGTGTTTTTGGTTGGTTGGTTGGTTGGTTGGTTGGTTAGTTGGTTGGTTGGCTGGCTGGCTTTAGCTCTTATATTGATGCACAGCCCCAAGTGGCTCACTAAACTAAAGCTCCTGACTACCAATTATCAGCAGATGCTCACAGGGCAGCTGTCTCCTTCAATGCCTCCCCAATCTCTTTGTATTTTTGCTATTTTGTTCGTTTTGAACCCTGAGTATTTCTTGTCAATTGAGTCCTGCTTTTAAAAAGATTTTTAAAATTTATTTGTTCATCCTATTCTGGTGGGTTTTTTCATATGATATTTTTGAATATCTAGTCCATAATATTGCCAAAACTGAAGCCAAAATTACCTTGAATAACAAATGGACAAGTCTCTCCTAATGGCCCATCTGCTTTCCAATCTCATTTCCCTCCATTTTCCCCACCTCCTTCCTTACAACCAGGAAGCCTCCCCACTGGCCCCAAGGTCGTCCAGGATCACATTTATTCCCAAATCCACATTTCTGCCCTACTTAGAACTTCTACTTTCTCTCCTTCCACCTAACCTAGGGTTTCTGACCCTTAGCACTGGTGACATTTGGGAGGATAGTTCTTTGTTGGGGGAAAAGAGACTGTCCTGTGTACTGCAGGATGTTTACCAGCATGCCTGGCCTCTACCCACTGTATGCCAGTAGCACCCCTCCTAGTTGTGACAAGCAAAGCTGTCTCCAGACATTGTCAAACAGCCACTGGACAGTCAAATGGCCCTTGGTTGAAAACTACTGCGTTAGAAAAATGCATACGCTCTTTGAAAATCCCTGGAAATGCCTCTACTGCACCAAGCTGCCCCTGATAACCCTGACGCACACTTATTCCTCCATCACTGTGTAACTGACCTGCAGTATCATATTCTAATCGGAGAGGTCAAATTGCACAATTTAGCACTTCAGCACAGTGCACATTATTACCCTTTTATTCCACACTTTAAAAAATCCATTTCAGAATCATTTTATTTCTCATCTCACCTAGTTTAGCAGTGGGCCCAGGCAGGAGATCAAAAATATTTATCTGATGGGACAAAAGGGAAATTTTCAATTCAATGCTTTAAAATTTTTGATCAAAATAATTAGTGTGGGGAATTTCCTGGCAGTCCAGTGGTTAGGATTCCACGCTTTCACTGCCAAAGGCCCGGGTTCGAGCCCTGGTCGGGGAACTAAGATCCCACAAGCCGCACGGCATGGCCAAAAAAAAAAAAAACAAAGAAACAATATGATTAGTGTGACTACTATATATAAAATAGGTAACTAAGAAGAACCTACTATATAGCACAGGAAACTCTACTCAATATTCTGTAATAATGCATATGGGAAAAGAATCTAAAAAAAAATAGATACATGTATGTGTATAACTGAATCACTTTGCTGTACACCTGAAACTAACACAACATTGTAAATCAACTATACTCCACTATAAAATAAAAATTTAAAAAAACTTTTTTCCATTTCCCAACAACTGTAAAGCCAAAGTCTTGATTCTTACAAAAGAATTACAAGTGTAAACAAAAGTATGACTGTATTATCTAAACTTCAATTGTCATTTTATCCTCAAAAATGTATTTGTGCCATAATATTTCTAAATCAGTTAATGTATGTCAGCAATTTTTAAAAATGATTAGTGTGTGTCCATTGGCTGAGACAGCTCAGCAATTAGGGGTAGGAGTATGACAGAATTCAAATTAGTTGCTTGTGTTGATTAAAATTAAATCTGTTAATGTACTAAAACTGACTATCATGTACTTGACAATAAAAGCCAAGATTCTGAAAACAAAAAAGTTAAAGAGAACCTATATAAAATCAGTAGAGGATTAATTGATGCAATCTTTTGGGAAAACACTAATTATTTTCAGTAATAATTTGTTATTGTTTGTAATCAAAGTGCAACTACTGATAAAAATTAAATCTGTTAAAGTGTCCATATTGTAGAGTCAGCTTTAAATTCCCAATTTTTAATAATTTCATTGAAAATTCTAAAAATGCAAATTAATAATACTGTTTGAACCACTTGAGAAACCCCATGTATTACTTGGCTGGCTTTTAGACTTGAATCAAATTTTAAATAGCCTTCCAAAGCGTTAGCAATATTTTTCTCTTTTTTTGTAAAGAAGACAAACTGGCTGATGAAAATCTGTGACTTTGGGTCACTCAGCAGCAATTAATCAAGACACATTTGAGTAAAAGTCATTGAATGGCTTATCACACAAGATATGATTAAGACATAATGATTATCAGTAAGTACAAATGTGAATAAATGGCCTAAAAATGTCAATGACATTCCATTAAATTCTAGGCACAGCCCTACATTTCTACTAGCAATATAAATTTGACTTTAGAAAATCCCTCAACTATGTTGATATCTAAATAGAGAATTACACTTATTTATGTGTTTTAATTTAATCTAAATCAGTCTTTTTGAAGCATTATTGCTGAATATGATTACACTTCTCTTTTCATTTGTGTTTATACAATACGGAAAATTATTCCTTAACACTAGACTTGAAGTATTTGTGTTCAGCACAAACGTTCCCAATAGTTCTCACCTTTTCAGAAACTTATCTCCTTTAGTATGCAGCTTTCAAACGTTAGCAAGTGTTTGAGGCTTTTAGCTGCGGGAGTGTACATTTTAGTATAGGTCATCAAGGCTAAATTCCTTATCCTCAGAATGCCCAGCATCCCAGTGAAAAGAGAAAACGTTAATCCCTTGATCAGTTCCATATATGCGCATATTTGGTGCCTCGGTCGAAACAGGACTACCTGCCTGTTTTTCCTCTCTTTAATCTGATGTTCCAGTGTCACTTTCACAGGGCAAAGGAAAAGGATGGTGTCACGGCAAAGGAAAAGGATGGTGTCACGGGAAGGAGGCGAGAAACATAAGGCTAGTCTCACTTGTTGAGACATGATGTGATTATATCAGCACCAAAGGAAAGGAGACATCCAAAATTCCACACAATTCTATCACCGACTAAAGAAATAAGCTGGAACGCCCTTATTTGCATCCAGCGGCCAATTGATTCTCAGACCGCTTTCATCCCAGGCCTCTACCCTGCTCCAATAGATTATCTGTACTGGGTTGTGGCTTCTCTTGGTCTGAGTCTCCTTCTGTGACCGTATTTGAATGGAGTCCTTGAAGCCCCTCAGACAGCCTAGTTCTTGGTGGATCTGTCCAGACCGCCCTTCCCAGAGCTGAGGTTCCTGAGCATCTGTCAAGCTGCACACATCCTGATTCCCAGGGATCCTCACCTCTGGGCAAAGCTAGCACACGGGCATCACAACGCTGAGGCCAACAGCCATTCGTGTCAGGCTTGTTTCACTAAAAATATCAGCACTACAGGAATCCCTCAGCTTGGTGCCTGGATACCTGCCTCCACGCGTCCACTGCCTACACCTTGTCTGCCTGCTTCAGACCTGACGTGGGCTCACGATCATTATTCTCTCCCCACATTCGTGGAGAATTTCACAAATCCTACTTTAGTAGCTGAAGTGAAGGCAAGTAACTTACAGTGCTCACCTAGCTTGGAAACTGTGTCTCGTTTCTAGGACTTGGATTCTACCTTGTTAGCTGGTTAAACCAAATCATACATCTCCATGTCCTACCATCCTTTTATTTTAAGATATTATCTTAAAGACCGGACTCTATTCCAGGTCTAAGATTTCCTTTCCATTTCTTCCAGGGGCTGCTGTCCAGTCTCTGATCCCAGGCAAGGACCCAGGACACAATCCCATCCCACCCCAACTGTGTTTCCTCCATCCAAGCCTTTCTCTCTCCCTATGTGTAGGACACCTGGGTTTATGTCCTGGCTCTACCACTTGCTAGATAATCTTGCAGTCTACTTCTTGAATTCACACTCCTCACGTGTGGAATATCAATAACAGTTCTGACAACACGGGTTTTATTTTTTAAGTCACATAAAATAACACTTAAATGCCTAGCTCAGAACGTAGCACATAACTGCAGTTTAATAAATGTTATCTTTACACTTCTAGCTGGACATACCTATATTAACATGAGAGCACTTTCTAAAGGAGCAATGTATATTCCTAATCAAGCTTTCTCAAATGTTAATGTGTGAAAGAATTAATTATGGGGCTTGTGAAATTGCAGGTCCTGACCCTATTATTAGTTTAATTCTGTAACTCTCCACGGAACCCAGGAACCTGCACTTTAAACCACCATCCCAGGTCCTTTGGATGTGTGTGACCGGAGTGTGGCGTCAGGAGGGCACAGAGGGGCAGTTTCTTGCCTCACCTACAGGGGAGAGGGCCCTAAATGGCAATGATGACCACGGACATGGGCCGCGACTTTATATGCCTACGCTTCCCTACCTCCTCAGGTCACCCTCCCTGGCCCACCACACTCCTCCCTAGGCTAGCTCACGCTCCAAGCACTGACCACCGCTCACGGGCTGGAATCTCCCACCGCCTGCCCCACCCCAGGGCAGGGGCCTGCCTCAGAGCCCGGTCCTGGCCCTCCAGGCTCCCCCACGCTCCTCACGGAAGCGGGTCCCATGCCCGTGAGCCTCACGCACGTCTGGGCCACGTGAACTGAATCCTTGGTGATGGTGACGCGACCATCTGTGCCCCACAAGTGCCAACTAGAGAAACCGGCTCAGGAGTATGTTCCAGTCCTGCACACAACTTCCAGGACAAAGAAGCGGGGCGCTTGCCCGGCCTCCCTTCAGCAGAAAACTCAGTCTGCTTTATTTATGTGAGATCCATTGAGACCTACCCCTTGCCTTCCTTTGTGGGACTTGAATGGCTCTGTAAACCGACTGTTGAACTTTTCTCCCATTCCTGTGATGTCCTCTGTCTCTCTCGGCTGCCAGCACTGGGCACTCCGGTTCGCCAACCTCATCTTGTCCAGAGTCACACAAAACTACGTTCTCATCCCAGCTCCAGCGCTTCTTATTTTTGAAACCTTGAAGAAATTCTTTACCCTCTCAGCAAGTGTGTGTTTTCATATGTACAATAGAAACCGTGTATCACAGACTTGTTCTAAGGACTAAATGACTAGAGACGTAAAGTGCCCACGGGCACCTAGAATATAGTAAGTGGTCAATAAACATTCTTTCACCTTCCTTCCCTCCTCTCCACCTGGTAAGGACCATGCCAGACACTGATTTTATTCTCACCTCTTAGAAGTTCCTTTTTCCCCTTAGACCGTAAGGAAAAGCATCTCTGCAATAAAATGGGGGCCACAGTGCTTTATCAGAGCTCATCTGTCCATCCGCACACTGGGGGAGAGAATACTGGCCTCCTAGGTTCTGTTGGGAAAATCCAGCATCATTAACCTCTACAAAGAGCCCAAACGAATGCCAGGTCACCGTAAGACGCTCAATAAATATTAACTCCATCCCCGATTCCCTGAGACCAGAGCTCTGACCCTGCCTGCCACACCCACCATGGCATCCCATACTTCAGAACCACATGCTCCCCTTCCCAAAGAAGAAAAGTAACCTCGCTTCCTGCAGAGCAGCAGCTGAAGCGGGCATTAAGAGAAAAGCAATCCGGCAAAAGAGATGTGCACCATGTTATCAGTCGAGTTCTTTCACCATCCCAGTGGTGTTTGCATTGTAAAAGAGGAACTTGTTCACCCAAAGCCAGCCACCAGCACAGACACAGCCGGGAATGAGAGGGGTGACAGCTCCCTGCAAGGGCCCTCCTTCCTCCGCGCACACGCCATGCTCCAGGGGCAGGCCTCTGCTCTGAGCTGGGCAGGTGCCCTCCCCACCCGGGACCGTTCCATTTCTCCTTTCCTGGTGGACAGCTAAAAAACAAAACAACAACAAAACACCAAAAAAAAAAAAAAAAACCCACAACTAAAAGGGCCAATTCCTTGCCTGAGGGCCAATTCCTTGCCTGAGGGTCAACAGAAAGCAGGGTGGGGTCCAGGAAGCAGGGCTGGAGTTGGAGAGCACGAGGCCCAAGCCTCACACTAACACCTCTTCCTACTCGCCCAAGACTTCACAGTGGATAAGCAGACAGACACTCCGGCTGAACCACATGTGTGTGGCTCATGCAAACTTGAGTGCCTGCTCAACTGGAAAAAGAACAGCAAACATGGGTGAACAGCTGAGAGACACTGGTAGTTTGTTTACATTCAGTAAACACGAGCCCGTAAAGCGGGTAGACCAAAAGTGGACCTTCCCACAGTATGACTCAAATTGATTTCATTATTTTTAAAATTTTTATTCTGTGTTAGAGTAGAGTTGATTTACAATGTTGTGTTAGTTTCAGGCATACAGCAAAGTGATTTAGTTATACATATACATATATCTATTCTTTTTCAAATTCTTTTCCTATAGTTATAACAGAGCACTGAGAAGGGTTCCCTGTGCTCTACAGTAGGCCCTTGTTGATTATCTATTTTATATATAGTAGTGTGTATATGTTAATGCCAAACTCTTAATTTATCCCTCCCCCCACCTTTCCCCTTTGATAACCATTAGTTTGTTTTCTATGTCTGTGAGTCTGTTTCGGTTCTGTAAATAAGTTCATTTGTATCGTGTTTGAGATTCCACATATAAGTGATATCATATAAAGAAGATGTGGTACATATATACAATGGAATATTACTCAGCCATAAAAAAGAATGAAATGATGTCATTTGCAGCAACATGGATGGACCTAGAGATGATCATACTCAGTGAAGGAAGTCAGATTGGTTTTATTTTAATTTGTAATCTCAGTCTAGAATTTCTTTAAATAGTTCACATATAATGGAGAGATAGATAGATAGAGAGAGAGACAGAGCCCGAAAAAGAGAGGGAGAGAGACAGAGACAGAACGAGAGAATGGCACACTGTAAAACCCAAACCACTCCGCTCTTCCGGAAGCCGTTGCCCTCCCCTGAACTGCCCTCCATCCACGCTCCCACAGGCTCAGACCCTAGTCAGCATTCAAGTCCTGGATTGAGAAGCAGTGGAGATGAACACCGTGCCAGCCTGGCAATAAGATTAAGTTCCAAGACGTCTCTTAAATTACCTAGTCTCACTAACTACATTCCTGCCACTCCTCCCTGGCTGTTAAGTGAGACGCGAGCCCTGCACCGCGGCCTCCCCTCCCTGCTACTCCCTCCCCGGGACGATGCCTCCCACCAGGGGCGGCCGTCACTTTGCTGCCACATCCACCACCCTCACCTGCACCACCACAAAGATGTCACCGCGGTGGCTGCTAGGGTGCGGAAAGGAACTTGGTTTTGAAGCCACGATACCCTAATTTTGGACCTGGGCTTCTTCATTAACCAGCTGAGTGACCTTGGACACGTCATGTAATCTCCCTGAGTCTCAGACTCCTTCGATGTAAAATGTGGGCAATAATAACAATGCCTACTTCATGGGGGTGTGTGAGGCTTGAATGAGATCATTTATTCAAGCACAGTGCTTAGAAATACCCCTAACTGTGAAAGGTCTGAAATTTTACCTACTTGCAAGCAAACGGGTTAGCCTGCCACAACAGTTCACGGATGCTGGCAGAAAACACGAGGCTCCTGGGTCAGAGACAGAGGACCCTATTACTCACGGCCCTCGCAGCGACCAGACTGTTGTCAGCGGGGCCCGTTCCCCGATTCCCACCAGGTGACGCAAAGGCCAGGGGGCACCTGCGCATGTAGTGAGATGCATTCTAGGAGAGGAAACCAGAGCTTCGGGAACCTGAATCTTTTTTAACGGACACAAGCCTGCCTGACCTTTGCCCTGGAGGGAGATACCATCTTTATAATACTGGAGAGAAAGCTAGCCTGCCTTCTGCCCCAGAGGGAGACTCTATCTCCATCTGCCTCTGTACACAGACGCCCTTGAAAAGACATTCTGGAATAAAAGGGCATCCTGTGCTTCGCTCACAAGATGCACAGAAACACAGTGACCCCTGGAGACCCTGACCCCTGACAAGACATATCTCCATGAATCTCTGCACACTCCCCTTCTTTGCTCTTGTTATTTCGCCTGCTTGGAATTTTCCTCTTCTCCCCTCCACAGTCCAAAGTCTTTCCTTCATTCAGAGCACAAGCTAAATTCCCCTTCCTTGAGGAGCTTTTCCCAAACACTCCAGTCATTATAAATCCCTTCTCAGAGTCCCTTTGGTCCATTTGTGGTCTATCTCAGAAAAGCAAGTCATTCCTGATTGTCTAATTGCTTCCACAGAATTCAGTACTTATCTCACATATTTTTCCTCACTCTGAGATAAGGAATATACTGCAGGGAGTTGTGGTAGACGCTGCTGGCGCTCCCCCTGGAGGCCCTGAGCCTTCCCACACAGCCTGACTTCTCACTTCCCGAGGGCGCCCCTAGTGACTGCAGCATGCACCTGGAGGCCTGGAGTGCTAGAAAATTTGGCTCCACCCCCAGCAGCCAGCAACCAATGACCAATGATGCAAGCTGGTGTATAAATACCCCAGCTCCCTTGCTCCTTGGGTGAGTGCATTAAGCTCCAGTTACCTTCAGTGCAACCCAGCTGAATGACATGATTTTCTGGATGGCTGCCCTTTGCTGTCTCGCTTCTTCACTCCCCTTTCCCGTGTTTTCTGAAAAGACTAGCTTGCCGATAATCTACTTGCACTAAATCCTCACCTCAGAGTCCTTTCCTAGGGAAACACAAACTAAGAGTGTCAGCAAGTTATTATTTATGGATTACACCTTGAAATTATTAAATAATCATTGACATATAGTTTTCAGTCAAAATCTTTTTCATATTATTGTATATATAGCTTCTCTGGATATAGCTTGATAATTAGAGGCTTTCTAATATTTTTGGAAAGGGGAGTCTGGAAAACAGAATCTATATTTTGCAAATGTGTTGACTAGAAGAATACAGAATTTCTGAAGCAAATATATAGGCACTATCTAAAAAATCTCAGATTTGTAATATGCTTAAATGAAGCTCCACAAGTTCAGATATTCACTCACAAATCCTAGGACCTAAGTATATTCAGTGGTGATACTTTAGTCTTGGAACCAGTAAATAAAAACCATTTATTCTTAAAAAAAAATCACTGTCATATTTATTATGAGGCATCAACTCCAATAACGCCATAAATATTTTAAAATCATCTTTATATTTCTAAAGAATACAATAATCATACTATTAAATTATAATATCACTAGAATTATGTTTGGAGCCAAATGAATATGCACATGAAAATAGCAAAAATATCAGTCATTGAAGAGATGCATTTGTTCCCAGAGTATGTCTGAAATGCTTCTAAGTGTCCGGGAAGGATTTGGAGGTGTCCCTCCAGCAGCCCTATGTAGAAGACACTTCGGGAATACTCTTCAGGGCAATTAAGGGCTACAGGGAAGGCTGAAAAGGTCCATCGCCTCTTTCCCAGGGGCTTCACTTGCTTCTATATCCTGACACATACCCTGGGCTTTAGATGACATGAAATTCAGACTGGGAAAGTGCCCCCTACCCCCTACCATCATAGCATGAGGTGTTGGCTTATATTCCTGACGGTCAAAGAGTACGGGTCACTGGCTTCTCACGATTAACAAGGGCAGGCTAACTGGTGACCAGTGGTCCCCCACTAAGGTATGAGAGGAGTCACAGTCTGGGGGCATTTAGGATGGAGCCCCCTTACTGAGAGAATCAGAGCAGCCCTGGAACGAAAGATGGCATTAAACATTCTGAAGGCACGAGGATGAGGCAACAAAAATACCTGCCATTATTCTGGACATGGAGCTGCCCTTGCTTCCCTGTCATGCCTGGATCGGCCTAGTTTGCAAAGCTGTTTCCGTTGTCTAACACGACGTGCAGTCCATTCTCAAAACAGGGCGTGGAACATAAGCCACCTGTCCTTCCCCTGCAACTGCCACGGGACCTGGCTGGAGCGTGTGACACTTGGTCACGTCACCTGTCATAGCACAGCTGTGGGAGGGACCCTGACGAAGAAGCCAACTGCTTTGTCCCGTTGACACAGGCAGTACATGCAAGACCCTCTTATTATCATTAGTCCCAAAGGAGAAACGAAAGCAACGGGAAAGGGAAAATCGTCCTTGCCAAGAGCCCAGAGATCTCTACTGAACTCCAGCGTCACGGAATGTAGAAAAGATGCAACCAACTCTGCTCCTCCAACCACAAGCTGTCCTGACATGTCACCCAGGAATTGGTTTCTTCATGTCTCCTTCCTTTACTGAGTTGCATCTGCAAAATACATTCACACACAGCGCACACACGACATGCATGCACAAACACAACACGACACTCACACACATATAAAGGCACACACACACGTGCTTTATCTGAGTACTGACAGCTCCAAATGTCTTCTTTCGCTACAAGTATTGACCTCTTTCAAGTTCACCTATACAAACCTCGTAACTAGTGTCAGGTAACAGAAAGACGTAAAGAGCAGTGCGGAAATAAAGCAGAGCACCAACCACACTGTGACTGCTGGGGTAAGGAATCTGAAGTGTAAGACGAGGTCAGTTAAATGTGCCCCAAGAATCAGGGTCCACAGTGTGCAGAACCACAGTCCTTCACATGGCGGACCCTGGTCCACACCCAGATTCCTCCAGAGGATCCCAAAAGGCCCAGAGACAGCCAAGGGTGGAAACCAGTAGGACACATGGAAGCTACAGAGAAAGAGACCGTACTGGGTATTAGGCTTGCTGGAGAAAATTATTAGTGCGTTTAACAGAATGTGGGTGTACTCTGCAAATCGTTACTATTTCAAGGAATTTGAAAGGTAAAGGGTAATTAAATCTCAGCATGAGTCTCATACCTGAGCTCAATTAAGGGGAAAAAAACCTCCCACAATCTCAGAGCAGAGTTTTCTCTGCGTGGGATATGTGCCCCCATCCGCAAAGAAAATGTTCCGTGCCGCCAGCACCGCCCCCAGAGGCAGACGTGTCTCCGTCTGACATCTGGAAGGCCTCATGTCCAGCCTGACACCTCTGCACTGCCCCGCCCTGCCGTCCCGCCTCATAGGTGCAGTGTGTCAAGGGTGGGATGGATGGAGAGAGCTGCAGACCCAAGCAAAGCCATCCAGAGCTTCCTGGTGCCGGGAGGCAAGCTTTCTGTCCACTCCCTCCTGCCCACGGGGGGCGCGGACAGCCTCCATCGTGGTCTCCAGGCAGCCCAGACCATGCCTTTGCCTAACGCGCCCGCACTGTCTCTCCTTCACCCTAAAACTGTTGCGGGTGAGCCGCTCTGTGACCTGGCGGGGTGGGAGACTTCCCAGCCAGAGGCTCCAGCCCACCGTGTGTACCTCTGTGGTTGCCACTGGCTGGCTGGCCCCTAGAGCCAGTTCCTCTTCTTTCTGGGGACACCAGCCTCCTGCGTGTGGCTGGGTCAAAGAGCAACACTGGTACGAGAGAAGGGTCAGCACGGAAGAGAAGAAAACGGTGGACGGTTAGATGATGTCTAGCAACCTACGGACGGCTGCCATTCGCCCTACGAGTGATTCCACTCCAGCATGACTCTGTAGCACATTTTCACACTCCTGCACCTTTTCCAAAGTGCATCCAGGTATGCTGCCTCACGCTACATCCAACAGCTCTGCGAGGTAAGAAATGGAAGAGGCCGGGACCCCACTTAGAGATGGGAAAGCGGAGGCAGTAAAATCACCAATTTACCCAGAATTATAAAATTTTGGAGGCAGAGCTGCAGGCAGAACTCAGCTTTCCTGACTACTGTTTTTTTTCTTACTCTTGCTCACTATGTCACATTCAGTTTCCACTAAAAATTGGTCCTGACTGTTGCTTTACTAAGTTAGTTCTTAAGTATTAATTATGTAGGACACTGCAGTTTGCTTTATTCTCACTGCAATGACATCAAATTATGCAAATGAAAAGAAGGCATAAACTCTCAAAAATATGTACCAAAAAGTTTCTGAAGGAACATAATTTTAATGACCTTAGGCCAAGCTTACACTTACACAGAATACTTTACAAAAAGAGCTCGAGATGACGAGAGGTTAGGGTTCACCGTAAACACGTGTGATTCAGGTCCCAGCGCGACGTGTCATCCTGTCTGCAAAGGTGACTCATTTCTTCACGGAGGAGCACCAAAATAAACATCTGATTGCACCTCTCCCTGCCCCCAATTCAGTCATCTCTCACGTATTCTCAAAACAAAGGGCACCTCACTGTTGGCAAGGATGTGGAGAAATGGTTGCCTTCCTATATTGTTATCGGGGGGAACGTAAAATGGTGCAGCTGCTTGGAAGACAGTCTGGAAGTTCCTCAAAAAACTAAACATGGGGGGATACCATATGACCAAACAATTCCACTCCTAGGTATACACCCAAGAGAAATGAAAACATATACCACATGATAGCTTGCTTGTACACAAATGTTCATAGGTGCATTATTCATAACAGCCAAAAAGTGGAAATAGCCCAAAAACCCATCAACTGATGAATGGATAAAGAAAGTGTGGTCTATCCACACAATGGAATGTTACTTGCTAATAAAAAAAAAAGAACGAATTACTAATACATGCTACAACATGGATGAACCTTGCAAAGATTATGCTAGGTGAAGGATGCCAGACACAAAAGACCACGTATTATACGGTTCCATTTATAGGAATGTCCAAAATAGGAAAAGCCAGAGAGACAGAAAACAGTTGAGGGGTTTGCCAGGGGCCTAGAAGACTGGGGAAAGGGGGGGGGGGGTGATGGCTAGTGCGTATGGGGATTCTTTGGGGGGTTATAAAGCTGTTGTAACATTAGGTTACAGTGATGGTTGTGCAACTCTGTAAAAAATGAATGTCAAATGCTTACAACAGTACCTGCCGCATGTTTGGCCTTATAAGGGTTATTACAATAGTAACATTATTACAATAAGATAATAATATTATGATTTCAATAGTTATTATCCTTACAATTACTATTATTATCATTATAGTCACTAGGATGAACGATAATCCCATGGCCTCCAAGCATGGTGGCCTTCAGTGCGGATGGACAAAGCAGGACCCAGAGGCCATATGTGACCCAGTACCTACTTTTGTAAATGAAGTTTTATGGACACCTGGTCGCATCTCTTTGCCATGTGTGCTGTGTGGATGCTTAGCGCTGCAAGGGTGGAGTAGGGTAGTTGTCACAGAGACGTTACAGCCTTCAGCTCCTAAAACATCTCCTTATCTAGACCATCATAGAGACACTGTTGACCACTCTGTTCCATAATATACAGTATATTGTTATTCTAATCCCGAGAGAGAGCAAGGTACAGTTCTTTCAGGGAAGCCAAGAAGCTGAGAGGGAAAACGGCCGAGCACTTCCTAGGACTTCCGGACCTGGCCTATCACGTCACTTCCTCTTCGTCACCCCTTCCCTTCTCCAAACGCCACTTTCAAGTATGTACTCTCTAGGGCCGAAAGGTATCACGAGCACACGCCTACTTCTTCTGTGGTCCCTACTCTCTGGGTCCCTGGCCATCTCTCTAGAAAGGCCCCAGCTCCAGGCCATCCTGTCACTCACATCCTCACACCAGGGAAGGAAGGGTACCAACTCTAGAGTTGACCTCGGCTCCTTCTTACTTTCAAGAGGAGCACCTTCTCCCCCCAGTGCTTACCACTGGCAATGGCCTTACTCATGGGAACATGACTTCTGAAAGAGGAGAGGAAAGAGGCGGTTTTAACCAGCAAGAGTCTAAACAACCTCCCTGGACACATTCTTGAGCACCAAGCAGAGACCTCTTTCCTCACAGTATCACCAAGAAGCTGCACATACAGTAGAAGAAGGACCAGCTGGTTCCCACTCAGGCATCACAGATCCTCCAGGACGCTGGATTAATCAACTAATCAATGTCGTGATGAACAGCTGCTGGACACACAGGCTACTCCTCAGAGGCTGACAGTGTTTTACCGGGGTTCATCCTCCTAACTCACATGGACTGTTAGATTCTTTTTTTTTTTTTTTTTTTTTTGGCTGTGTTGGGTCTTCGCTGCTGCGCACGGGCTTTCTCTAGTTGCGGCGAGCGGGGGCTATTCTTCGTTGCGGTGCGCGGGCTTCTCGTTGCGGTGGCTTCTCTTGTTGCGGGGCACGGGCTCTAGACACATGGGCTTCAGTAGTTGTGGCTCACAGGCTCTAGAGCGCAGGCTCAGTAGTTCTGGCGCACAGGCTTAGTTGTTCCATGGCATGTGGGATCTTCCCAGACCAGGGCTAGAACCCGTGTTCCCTGCATCGGCAGGTGAACTGTTAGATTTTAAAGAAAAACTATGTTTCAGGGAATATGATTTGCTCCAGAACACTGTTCTGGGCAAACATTATAATTTCTACTGCTCCAAAAATGAAAGCAATGTCCCATAGAGCTGCCTGTGCCCCAAGTGCCAACTTACTGCATTGTGTCAGGAGCTCTTTCCTAAACTGGTTTTAATCTGTCACATCTTCTACCACAAGGACAACATGCTTCAAACTATTCATATAACATGGTCATTGATGCCTGCATTTTTCTGAAGTTGATTGGGATTTTTTAATGCCAAAAAAATTCTAAAATCAAGGAAGAGAGGGACGAAAAGAAAGAAGCAGGAAGGGGGAGAGAGAGAGAGAGAGACAGAGAGAGGGAAACCAAGACAGAGAAAGGCAGCAAGACAAGGAGAGACAGAGAGCTCAAACCTATGGAGAAAGAATCCCATGGGGCCCAATTTCTCTCACACATCCGTTAATCCCCCTCACACACCAGGCTTCCACTACCATCAAAGTGAGCTTTGCCCATGCTGTGTGAAGGGATCAGCATCAAGACAACGGCATGTAAACTTTCCCAAAGAAAAGAAAAGAGGCCCAGAGAACATAAGCCCTTCTGCTTCTTCCAAGGACTCAAACAATGACTCAAGAACAGCACATCAAAATCAAAGATGACGGCAGCTTCAAAGCTTCCCGGGAAGATCAAAGGCAGAGAAGACAGAATCTTAGACAGCAGGGAGAGGGTCCTCGCAGCCAACATGAAGCCATTAATAACCATTATCTCCAGTAAGTTCACTTCAACTTTTAAAATCTGCTTTAGGCTTCTCCCAGGGAGTTTTAGGGAAAGCTCTTTAACAGAAACAAAAATAAGGCATTTTAGCAAAAATATTGAAATCAAACTACTGGCAGAAAGCTTTCAGGACATCACTTTGCCCTGACTCCCTAAAAAAGACTGTCTTGCTGGACCTCACATATTTTAAACTGAATTTTAGTAGACAGCCCCTGAGTTCAGTAATATTTTCAGTTAGATCACAGTGGAATTGTTTTAAATCCAATATATTTACCTTTGTGGCATTGCAAATTGTGACTTTCTACAAACTGCCCAAGTGCTAGAAAGAACAATGAGCATTAGGCAAACAATTCTTAAATTCTTAGAATTTGATGACTGATTTCTGTGTAGTTGGTCAGAAATTGTCTCTCCCTCACTCTGCTGCCATTATAAAATATTTTTCCCTTTAACTCATGTTTTACAAAATATTCCTGCTGTGTACTTACACAGAGGTAATTCTATAGTATTTGAGTGTTGGGGTAGAGTGGGTTCCACATAATTAGTTGGACATAGTTGAGCAATAATACCTAGTTACGGATAAAAGTCACACAGCCTCTCACAAAGGAAAATTTCCAGGACAATGGTGTGTTGTTCCCAATAATTGTGTAAAGCACTGCCTATAGTACATTCTCCTTTTCTTTTCTTTTTTCTCCCTCTAGAAACATCATTTCCAAATGAAGTTTGGAGCATCACTTGTGGGAATATGATTCCATCTAACTCTAAGGCAGCAGACCTCCTGGAATCCTTTCTCCAGTGGTCCTCATTCAGAGTGGTTGTAAGGGAACAGATCAAAGGAAGTCAAGTATATAGTACAGTGCCTGGCATAATAGGTGTCCAGGAAAATTCTGCTTGAAAATTATTTCTACCGAAAACATACTGACACTTCTTTTGGGGAGAATACGCAAGACAAACATATTTTGAATCGCACCACCTCCTCCTCTCCATCTTTCCTGTGTGTAAAATAGATGTTTCCTGCTGCCCCAGGGACTACACAGCCATGTATTCCTGAAAATAGCTCCAGGTACTTGAATGGCAGTTTCCACCTAAATAGAAAACCCAGGTCCAAAGTATGAGGTCTATAATAATGAGTCTTCTCAAGTATTTTTCCAGTTATTTTCTATGCCTTGATTCCTGCAGAATTTATAAGCCTAGGACAATAGACACACACACAAACATACATATACACTCAATGCAACAAACATAAAGATCCAAAACAATCTTTTAAAGTGTTTGCACTTGTTGTCAGTGTACAGGATCAAGTTGAATCATATCAAGCCTTCTACTTTATCCACACCTAAAGACCACTGATGGATATCTTTTGCGCTATTGGAAAAGATTGTGGGGACAATTTGCAAATTTGTAAATAGGCAAATAAGGCTGTATCTATTTCAATGAGTGTTTCTTACTTTGTTTATTATTTTGTACTGCTACTCTCAGGCTACTTCTATGAAGTACACCCAAGTTTGCCAACCCTAAAGCATTAACTTTTCAGAAAAGCTATGTTCTCCCTAAATGTTCCACTTTGATGTCTGTTCCCCTGAAACAGGTTAAAAAGTTTTAAAAAAAAAAACCAACTGGCTGATTTTTAATGCAACCAGCTTCACAAAAACAGATGGTGTATGACCTGGCTAATTAGATAACACAGAGAGAATCTCATTCCCAAAATACAGCTGTCCTTTGATTAAACCTTCTACATATCAGTTAACCAGCCATAACAATGAGTGTGCCGAGGTTTTCTTTCCCCCAGTATCATCAATCGCGTCACTTCCCTTTCTCTGCCTCATCTTCCTTCTGCCATCATGCCATTTCTCCCTGCATTTACCTGCACAGACAACCACGAGGAAAGATGGAAGGATAACACAAGCGAGGCAATCACTCTTATCTAACCACAAGAAGACCTGAACGTTTGAAAAACTCTTCCACGTGAACATTTTTCACTGCCAAGCAAGTCCATGGGGATGCATTTGCTTTAAATGTTGTATAGTCTTCCATAGCTAAAAGGACAGGCTCTAAGTGACCATGCCACAACCTCGAATTAGGGACTCTTTCTACACTTGGACCCATGCTCCATAACCCCCAGTCGTCCACAAGGCACACCTGGAGGAGTATCAACCCAGCTCTCACCGTGTCTGCTCTGAAATCCTCTAAACAATCTGAGATCCTCTAAACAAACTCTTTAGTTCATTCCATCTCTGCATAAAAAACACCCCAAAAGGGTACCTGAGATTCTCAATCTCCCCATCAATGTGGGGTATATCCGGGGCTGCTTACTGTCCGAGATTTTCCTATGGATAATTATTGGGCACACGTAAAAGCCCCCACAAAAACACATGTATATGTACACACACACACACACACACACACACACACAACATGTTTGGTTTTCTGAAACAACAGGGTCTAAACCAGGGATGAGAGGAAGAACCATTTATCGGCAGCCGTTTTGTGCACCACAGTGCTTATTAGTTCCTCCCTTTCACATCTTCTTGGGCTTAACACAAATAAAAACGGGGTCAATTTCTAGGCCACAAGTCCCTTGAATCCTGTACCTTTCATCACACAAAGAGAAACACTGAAAAATGCAGTTCCAGTAAAGATTTAATTAAATTCCTAGTGCAGAAACCTGGGTGGTTGTTTTTCCTGTTGTTTTTCTGTTTCAATCTGGATGAAAAGGAATAAATAGTTTGTTCCTTCCATTGCTCAACAGTGACGAATCCTGCTGGCTCCAAATTCTACTCTCCCTTCAGACTGAGAGCACATGGAAGGCACAAACTGTGAGTTCTTCGTCCCTATATTCCCGGCTCCTAGGACACTGCTGAGCACAGACAGTGCTCAAGGATTGTTTCTTTCTTTAAGTGGCGTGTGTTGATGCCTTGAGGGCCCCTACATGCCTTACCTGTGCCCCCTCTTGCACACTCATTTACACAAACACTGAGATCCTGGCCTGTTCTAGCTATTTTTACTTGGGCCATACAATAGTCTGTGGTCAGGGCTTAATTTTACTAGGTTATAACAAAGCATTGCAATGCCTATCTGGGGATGAGGTTTGAACTCTTTTCGTTACGTCTCTGTGTCTTGCTGTGTTCATGAAATTCACGGATGGTCACCGTTCAATAATGTTCCAGTCAGATCTGGGAAAGAAACAGCTATAGCAGGGGCATAATTACTGAATATACCCAAATCTGCACATAAAACTGGACAGAACAACCAGACAACAAAACCAAAAATGCATGCACCATGTTGACAACAAACTCCGGTGATACCATATAGCCACGATCCCTAAACTACAAGACTTAAGAATCAGAGACTGCATAGGAGGAGGCTGAGGGAAGCCAGGGATTCTGGCAGACCTAGAAAGAGAACAACCCCCAAAGAGCCAGCAGGTTTGCGCGGCAAGCATAGTGGGCCAATTTGAGAACAGCAGCTGGAATTGAGAAGAGTTTTGTTCAACTCAGTGGCAAATGGGCGCAAAATATGCCCGTCTGAAGGGGGTGGGGCAGTCTGGCCCGCACACTCTTCTAACCGGCCCACCAGGGCTGCCTTCAGGACAGGGTTCCCACACTAGGAGTGGAAGCCAAACTGAGCAGGACACAGAAAAGAGGGGCAAAGAGAATGGCCAACAAACTCACCATGTTTATTAACATGGAAACAGAAGAACAGGAAGGGCTGTGAAGCTACAAAGCAATTGTGAACACAGCTACTTCTAAAAGTTTAGGAAAACTAATTTCATGTGAAACTGAACAATAAAAAGGGATCACAGTTGAATCTGATTCAAATTTATTGTAAGAAAAGAAAGAACACGGAGCAGAGTAACATCTCTACAGACAAGAAAAGCATGCCAGAAAATACATCCTCATAAATCACTTGAAAACTATAACTTGATATTTCAAAAAGAGCTAAAAGATACTAATAAAAATGACACATAACATAAAATTACAGCATAAATCAGAAACAGAAATTCTCAGAAATCAGATGACAGAACTCAAGACAACTACAAATAAGAAAAAAATGTTCAGAAGTAAAGAAAAAACTAGGAAAAATATGAGAATAAGCAACCAACAGTGACTTGTGAGAAATAAAAGGACATTTTCAAATTTTTTAAAAGTTGAAGAGATAAAAGGATTTGAGAGAAAGTGACAAATAGTTAAATGAGCAAAGAAGACCCAACATGTTGACAACAGAAATCCCTGAAGGAGGAAACTGAAACAAGGCAAAAAATACTAAAAATGATAATTCAAGAAAAATTTTCGAAATAAAGATTTGTAATGACATATTTAAAGAGCAACTACCATCTCTGAGCATACTGACTTAGAAGAGCCCACGTGAAGACATCGTCCAGTAAAAGTTCTGAATTTTAAAGAAAAAGAATTCTGTGCACTTATAGGCAAAATTAGAAAGGGACATATAATGAAAAAATTAGATCATTATCAGACTTTGATAGCAAGGCTTTATTTCAATAAAAAATGGAGTAATAAATATAAAATACTCAAGGAAGGTAAGCACGACCCAAGGTCTTGGTATTCAGCAACACTGATATCAACGTAAAGCTACTGGTGAGCATTAAATCCATCATGACTTGCACACAAAAACCAGCTGAGAGTTACCTAGAGGAAAACTTAGGCAGAACACTCTCTGACATAAATCGCAGCAACATCTTTTCCGATCCATCTCCCAGAGTAATGGAAATAAAAACAAAAATAAACAAATGGGACCTAATTAAACTCAAAAGCTTTTGCACAGCAAAGGAAACCATAAACAAGACAAAAAGACAACCCTCAGAATGGGAGAAAATATTTGCAAATGATGTGACCGACAAGGGATTCATCTCCAAAATTTACGGACAGCTCATGCGGCTTAATATCATCAGAACAAACAACCCAATCCAAAAAATGGGCAGAAGACCTAAATAGACATTTTCCCAAGGAAGACATACGGATGGCCAAGAGGCACATGAAAAGCTGCTCAACATCGCTAATGATTAGAGAAATGCAAATCAAAACTACCATGAGGTATCACCCCACACCAGTCAAAATGGCTATCATCAAAAAATCCACAAACAATAAATGCTGGAGAGGGTGTGGAGAGAAGGGAACCCTCCTACACTGTTGGTGGGAATTGGTGCAGCCACTATGGAGAACAGTATGGAGGTTCCTTAAAAACTAAAAATAGAGCTACCATATGACCCTACAATCCCACTCCTCAGCATATATCCAGAGAAAAACATGGTCCAAAAGGATACATGCACCCGAATGTTCACTGAAGCACTGTTCACAATAGCCAAGACATGGAAGCAACCTAAATGTCCACTGACAGAGGAATGGACAAAGAAGATGTGGTGCATATACACAATGGAATATTACTCAGCCATAAAAAAGAATGAAATAATGTCATTTGCAGCAACATGGATGGACTAAAGATTGTCATACTGAGTGAAGTAAGTCAGACAGAGAAAGAGAAATATCATATGATATTGCTTATATGCAGAATCTAGAAAGGAGTGATACAAATGAATGTATTTACAAAACAGAAACGGACTCACAGCCTTAGAGAATGAACTTATGGCTACCAGGGGGGAAGGGGGGAGGGAAGGGATAGTTAGGGAGTTTGGGATCGACATGTATACACTGCTGTATTTTAAAAGGATAACCAACAAGGACCTACTGTGTAGCACAGGGAACCCTGCTCAATGTTATGTGGCAGCCTGGATGGGGGGGGGAGTCTGGGGGGGAAAAGATACGTGTATGTGTATGGCTGAGTCGCTTTGCTGTGCACCTGAAACTATCACAACATCGTTAATCAGCTATACTCCAGTACAAAATAAAAAGTTAAAAAAAGAAAAAAAAAACTGAGAGTTAAAAGGGAAGGAGTATAGCATGTAATGGCTGTACACTCAAGGTAAATATACTACATTTAAAAAAGGAAGAAAGAATGAGGCCAGCAGATGCAAAATAATGTAACTGTTTTTAGTAAACATATTAGTGGTGGTGGTAGTAAAAGTATTATTTTGAGACTGTGGTGTGTGTGATGTAAGATAAAGCAAATGGGTGATTATACATATTCTTTTTTGATTACTAAAGTACAGTTGATTTTACAATGCTGTGTTAGTTTCTGGTGTACAGGAAAGTGGTTCAGTTATACATACATATACATATTCTTTTTCATTATAGGTTATTTTAAGATATTGAATATAGCTCCCTGTGCTATACAGTAGGACCTTGTTGTTTGTTTATTTTATATATAGTAGTTTGTATCTGTATATTCGAATTCTATCCTTCCCAGTGTTCTTGAGACTGTGGATCATTGGTGTGAAAAAAGGAGGCAAATTTTTCCAAAAGAAACATTAAAGTCTCGCTATAAACTCATATAGTAATTTACCTTTAAAATAAAAATTCCAGTTCTGTCCACTGTAATGTCCTAGAAACAATGACTATCCAATAACAATGAATGTTCCTAGCACCAAGATTATGTTCTTATAATATCATTTCCCAGTGAAAGACCCCAAGGAATTTTGCAGAAATAGCCAGTTCCTAGCCTGGGACACAAAGTGTACAAGATGACCTCAAAGACATTACCGTGGCCGATAGCAAGAAACCCATCCACCTAAAGACTCCACACAAAAACTACTAGAACTGATAAACGAATTCAGCAAAGTAGCAGGATACAAAAGATTCACATACAGAAATCTGTTGCATTTCTTTATACTAACAATGAAATATCAGAAAGGCAAAGTAAAATTACAATCCCTTGTAAAATTGCATCAGGGAGTTCCCTGGTGGTGCAGTGGTTAAGAATCCACCTGTCAATGCAGGGGACACGAGTTCGAGCCCTGGTCCAGGAAGATCCCACATGCTGCGGAGCAACTAAGCCCATGCGCCACAACTACTGAGCCTGCGCTCTAGAGCCTGCGAGCCACAACCACTGAGCCCGCGCACGACAGCTACTGAAGCCCGTGTGCCTAGAGCCTGTGCTCCGCAACAAGAGAAGCCACCACAATGAGAAGCCCGCGCACCGCAACGAAGAGTAGCCCCCGCTTGCCACAGCTAGAGAAAGCCCGCAGGCAGCAACAAAGATCTGATGCAGCCAAAAAATTTAAAAAAGAAAAAAGAAAATTTAATTTAAAAATAAAATTAAAAAATGAAATCTCATCAAAAGAAATAAAATACTTAGGAATAAACCTGATCAAGTAGGTGAAAGACTTACACACTGAGAACTGATAAAGGAAATTGAAGATGACTTAAAGATATGGGACTAGCACATGCAAACTATTACATATGGAATGTATAAACAACAAAGACCTACTGTATAGCACAGAGAACCATATACAATATGTTGTAATAAATCATAATGGAAAAGAATATACATATAAACATATGTATGTATGTATAACTGAATCACTTTGCTGTTCACCAGAAACTAACACAACATTGTAAATCAACTATACTTCAATAAAAAATCAGTAAAAAGAAACCCAGCCATGACTACGAGGGATGTGTCAAAACGAGTCAGGAGTCAACATGAAAAGGCTGTCACCGATTACAGATGGGACAACTTGAACTTCAATAAGGATGAAAACTGCAATTTAAAACCGGGAGTTCACGATTAAAATTTTAAAAACTAATTGATCGCTTTCTGAGATTTATAAGAAATTAATCCATGAAGATCATAAAGCTGATAATGAATCAAGCATTTATCCTTCCTTTCCTATCTGAATTATACCCAAGAGTAAATCAGAAGTGACTCCTTCTAACATTATTACAAATAATACATGAAAACAAAATTATGGGGTCCAATATCACCATTTTGCAACCTCCAATGAATTCACAGACCCAGCATATTACCAGCTACTAACGTCACAAAAAACGAGTGAAACTCAGATATTATTGTGGTTCCTGAGGAAAGAACTAAACACCACTTATATATAGTCTTGCCAAACAGACTCAACATGGGTCTGATCAAGCCTCTACACCCAATGAAGAAAATGCAGAGAACAGTGGAAAATACTGATCTTCACCATAAGTAAGCAATCAGCAAAGTCCAGACTTTGGGAAACTCAACGGGTCCAATAACCCAGGTTCCTCAACAGATAAATTGTAAGAATAAAAACAGCAAAAGGAATGGAGAAAAGCACAGATTAAAAGTGATTTAGGGCTTCCCTGATGGCGCAGTGGGTGGGAGTCCGCCTGCCAATGCAGGGGACACGGGTTCGAGCCCTGGTCTGGGAAGATCCCACATGCCGCGGAGCAACTAGTCCCGTGAGCCACAGCTACTGAGCCTGCGCTCTAGAGCCTGCGAGCCACAACTACTGAGCCCGCGCGTCTGGAGCTCGTGCTCCGCAACAAGAGAGGCCGCGACAGTGAGAGGCCCGCGCACCGCGATGAAGAGTGGCCCCCACTTGCCGCAACTGGAGAAAGCCCTCGCACAGAAACGAGGACCCAACACAGCCAAAAATTAATTAATTAATTTTTTTTTAAAAGTGATTTAAAAGACATCAAATTACAAAAGTCGATAAAACCCATCATGCCTAGGGATGCATATCCAGGGGACAGAACTACAGAAATTCAAGGAAGTAATTACCATAAAAATTAGGATAGTGTGTACATGGAGGTAGGGGAATGGGGTATGACGGGGAAGGGGTACAGGACGGGGCTTCTAGAGTGCTGGCTGATGTTCTGCTTTATGACGCGCAAGATATTTACAAGGGTGCTTGCCATACAATCTTTATGCACTTTGGGGTGCTTTTCTGTATTTATGTCTCATTTTACAATGAAAAGTTTAGTTTGAAAGGTAAAATAATAATAATACGTAATGCCACCTCAAACTATTAAGGAATAGGAGCTCACATAGACGTTGGAATCCAGCAGAACACCTGCAAATCTGGGGCAAAGCCGAGGGTGAAGCCAGGATCAGGGGCCCCGGGGTTGTGAGCCAGGCTGTCCAGCTGAGAAATTCAGAAACCCTGAATCCTGAGGCAAGTGTGCCGGACGGGGAGGGAGCACAGGGTGTCGGCACGTCGTTCGGGAAGGCACCAGGGTTCAGCTTCCCAGGGGCAGAGACCAAAGTCACCAGCCAAAGGAGGGCAAGCTGGAGAAAGAGAACTCAGCAGAAAGTCTTCAATATATGGCTGCACCTCGTCCACAGCCACACCAGTACTTACGGAAGAGAAACAGACTGCAGACATAAACGCACTTTAAAAAAAGAAAAGACTCTTTGGAAAATGGCGCGTTTTTCAAGAGAACTATGATGGGTTTTTTTTTGTTTTTTTTTTTTTGTTTTTTTTAAGAACGCGTTTGTGAGAACTTTCCTGGAGGAACCCAACATCCATGGCCCACAGGCATCTGTCCTAGAACACCCTCCCTTTCCTCTTCCTGATTCAGATGGCGTGCCTTACGCCGCATCACCTTGGGTCCTCCTGGCCCCATCCGTCCCTGAGGCTGTCCGCCACGTATCGGCCTAGCCTCCACTGCAGTGACCAAGGTGGGGGACTCCGGCTGAGTCCCTCAGGGCACACTTTGACAAGACCTTGCCTCGTGCCTCATCGGGCACCTCTGCCATGTAAGGTATCACATGCACTGTTTCAGAACATCTTTGGGCAGACCTTTATTCTGCCTACCACATTCCTCTCTCCCTTGTCTCTGCTTCCCTGGGATTTCACTCCTCAATTAAATACTCTACACAAGCTATCGGCTCAAGGTCCATGTCCCAGAGAATCTGACCTAAGACAGTTGGTACCAACAGTGGCTTCAGGAAGCAGACCCTCAGGACAGGATTCTGGAAGTGGGTGGCCAGCCTGACAGCAACAGGGGCCTGACCACTGATCATGAACAGCACGGTGACCACTCCTGGCACGCTGGGGCATCGCAGCGACTGAGGCCTCGCCTGCGGCTAACGGAGAGGAGGCCGCTGAGGCCTCACCTGTGGCTAATGGAGAGGAGGCACAGGTGGAAGGTGAGGTTTGGAGAGGGGACAGCGATAGTTACAAAGATTAAGTGCAGGAGGAATTCTCTTGATGGCATTAGAAGCTCTGCAAGAAATGTACAGGCTCAGGGAAGCTATTCACCGATTCAGGACACTCATCTCCAGCAACCACAGGGCAGACTGTGCTGAAAATAAGGCCCAGGTTCTCATTTTATAAGTAGCAGAGCTGCAAGAGAGATTGAACGTGCAACCTGATTTCTAGGTCAAAGCCAGAGCTTTAATGAGAAAAGAGTAGGATTCTGAGACAGAGGAGGAGGATTTTAAACTGGACGAGCCTGAGGGTTTCCAACCCCCAAATTCCCTCCCAGAAACAGCCCCACTCCCTGTTATCAGAAGAGACGAGCGACCCTTGCCCAGAGGGCTCAGCATGGCCACACGTGAAGTGGGTGTCTCGCCAGATGCCGCTGCTCTTCTTGATGACGGCAGGTTCCCAGAATCTCTACGGAGCCTTCAGAGGCTCCCTCCACCAGTGTCCCTGCTCATTGCCTCTGCTCAGTGGGCGGTCTCAGACAGGGCGCCCCCCCCCCCGGAAAGCCCTTCTAGCCACACCTCCTCTTCTGCCATCCTGGGGCCCCAACAAATATTTTCTAGTTTCTTGGCAAAGCCATCTCTCCTCAACCCACAAACTTCCCCAAATTTTCTATCGAGAAAGAGCCCTCTAGTTCCCTAGAATCTGCGGCTCCTGGAAACCAAAGCCAGGCGGAAATGCTCCTGTTATTTTCTGCTTTGTGCAGTGAGGCAATGAGCTCACAAGAACCTCACTGCTTAAATGTGGGAAAGGACACATAAGGGAACAATCAGGAGGGGAGACGTGCAATGTCAAAGAATATGAACACATCCCTGTAAAAATAAATGGAAAAGTGATGCAGGCGCACACGAGTCCAAGAGAGGAGCAAAAGTCCCTGTCACAGCTAAATTCATATGAAGACATCTAACCCTACACACTGGCTGCATTGCAATCACTATTTGCCATCTAATTTAAAATCGGATGTAATAAAAGCAAAACTGAGAGAGATAGGAAAACCAACTCAAGCAACTTATTAGCACAACCTTGATTCCTTCCCCCCAGTTTTTGAAAAACTCTTTCAAATAACACTGACTCAAAAGGAACAAACTTCAAATTTAAGATAAATAAGTACTAGGGATGTAATGTACAACATGACAAACATAATTAACACTGCTGTATATCATATATGAAAGTTGTTAAGAGAATAAATCCTGAGTTCTCATCACAAGGAAAAATTTTGTTTTCTATTTCTTTAATTTTGTATCTATGTGAGATGATAGATGTTATTACTAAACTTATTGGATAATCATTTCATGATGTATGTCAGTCAATTCATTATGCTTTACACCCTAAACTTATATATTGCTGTATGTCAGTTATATCTCAATAAAACAGGAAGGGAAAAAGAAACAGAATCAGGGCATCAAGCCAGGCAAAGGTGATTCTTTGGATACCAAAGAGACCACAAACAGTTGACTGCTATTTAAAAAAACAGGGAAGGTGGTGGGGGGGATGAATTGGGAGATTGGGATTGACATGTATACATTATTGATACTATGTATAAAATAGATAACTAATGAGAACCTACTGTATAGCACAGGGAACTCTACTCAGTGCTCTGTGGTGACCTAAATGGGAAGGAAATCCAAAAAGGAGAGATATATGTATACGTATAGCTGATTCACTTTGCTGTACAGTAGAAACTAACACAACATTGTAAAGCAACTATACTACAATAAAAATTTTCTAAAAACAAATATAATGATAATGAAAAGGTTTGAAATATTGAGAGAATTACTGAAATATTACACAGAGACATGAAGTCACCAAGTGCTGCTGGAAAAATGGTGCCAATAGAGTTGCTCAATACAAGGTTATCACAAACCTTCAACTTGTAAAAAACACAATATCTGTGAAGTGCAATAAAGTGAAGCACAATAAAAATAAATAAATAAATATATATATATATATATATAAAAATTTAAAATACCACTGACTCAAATTCCTCTAATTATTACTTGGCCCCATGGAATGACACAGGCTCAGATGTCTTAGGTGAATTTTTTTGATCATCCTGTTTCAAAAGTATGTCGAAAGTCATTGCTGAAAGACATTAGTAATATCCTGGCAAGGCACTCATCTCTGAATGGAAACAAAAACATGGATATTGGAAAATGATTTTCAAAGGCCCCATATCATGCACACCTTTGTCCTGTACATCCGAATCCGTGTCACATGATCATTCTGCATTTACACTCTCATCCTGGAACAACACTATCCCAAGAAGGTATACACAGTAGCCTAAAATTGAAATGGCAGCTTGAACATTGTATCTAACATCAGGACTATTACATGAGTGTCCCCAAATCCAAGCTGCAAATATAAACCACATTTTTGGTACATTAATTTGTTCATAGCCCCAAAATCAACCATCCGTCAGCTATTAATCAAGAGAGAGTCTAGGGCAATCCAGATACCTTCAACCATGTATTATGGCTGCCACGAGTTGCAGTAGAATAGTTTATCTTCAGCCCAAAGTCTCATTTCATTCATGAAATAATGTAAGTTGATCCCTTAAAATAAAATAGAGGTTGCAGTCTTCCCAAAAGCTTTCATGAATGCGGACTGGAAAGCTCACCGTCTGGAGAATTTTCCTTCCAAGCTCTCCACCACTTTAATCATCGTGCCTAATAAACAAGCAGGACTGATCAGAGCTAACAATGGAGTGTGTCCTGTTAGGGGACCCCAAAGGCATCCACTCATAAGGACATGCTTGAGATGGGCTGGAAGGCATGAATTCCACGAGAGTCAAACAATCATGGACTTCACAGCC